>NC_063177.1:55148731-55231003 GCF_023159225.1 Perognathus longimembris pacificus
CGCCAGCCTCTGCCACTGCCCCTGCTGTCCCCAGAGGCCCCAGCTGCCTTGCCGTCTCCAGATGTGCAGCTGTGCTTTGGATCCAGCTTCTCCTCTCGCACGTTGGCCAGTCGCCCAGGAAAGGGTGTGCACTAGCAGCCTCTCTCGGGCCCTGAGCATTCACATTTGGAAAGCCTTCAGCTGGAAGCAATAGCAAGCTCACTGTTGGTTTTTAAACAAATAACAGCCTGTCCTTTTCACTAATAGGATCTCTAAGGCAAATGATGTCCTTCAGCAGTGCCTTGGGGCTGGCCTGCCTCCTCTTGCCTTGAGCGTCCCATGCTGGCTGATTCTCCGTCTTCATGGCTGTCTCCTGCCTGCCACGGCTCCAGGCATTTCATCTTCCTGTAAAGCAGGAAGGCATAGGGAAGGGCCGGTGCCACCCACACCTATCCCCGTTAGGAGAGAGGAAAGGTGCAGTTTCCTCATGGATGACATTTGTGTCACGCAGCCAGCCCAGGAACTGTTGGGAGGGGCAGGAGAGGAAGGAAAGGAGCTGGGCTGCCACGGGGACATGGCGGGGCATGGCAGCCACACCGCGAGCTCCACTGGGACGTGGCGTGGCGTGGCAGCCACACTGTGTGTACCACATGGACGTGGCGTGGCGTGGCAGCCACACTGCGAAGCCACCTGGACGTGGCGGGGCGGGGCAGCCACACTGTGTGCACCTCTGCTCCACCACAGATTGCACACTCTGTTGGCTCTTGTCGTAGCCCTACTTGCTCTTAGGACTTGAGTGCATTTGTGATTGTGTGTGAAGTCTGCCGCTGGCCTCCTTGTCACTGTGCTGGAGAATCTACAGGTATGAGTGCCATCGTCCAGATAAGCCATTGAAGGAATGTGTACGTGTACGAGGCACTGGTAGTACTGAATGAGGTAGAGCAAATCCAGATATTTCCCCAACAACTTCTGGATGTTAAATCCTTGGTCTGTAAGCTAGAATGGAAGGGTAAGTTGCGAACAGGCAGATTCTCCTTGCAGCCATCTTCATTGACTTGTCAGCGCTGATCTGGTTTCCTGGATCTTCCCTTGACAGTTATAGTCTTCACTACTCCTAGACTTGCGTGCAGCCAGTTGTTCTTTGTTGTTGTGGGCAGGTGGGCACGGTTGCAGAGTGACAGAGGACAGTGCTGCCCTCTTTTACAGTGACAGACTGGGCTCAGCTCTGTCCCAGCAAGACCCCAGGATCAGCCTCTCCATCTTGGTTTGGTTCAGCACTGACACGTGGACAGCTCCTCCCTGGTTGTCCCGCTGTCAGAAGAGCCTCATGAAGCTTAGCCCCCGGGACCTGGTTCTTTCTCCTGCCGCTATTGGTAGATTTCAAGTCCTCGCTTCTGCAGACGTTAGGTTCTTGTCTGACTTTGCCTTGGAGTCTGGTCCTGTGAGGTCCCGCAGACACCAGCTAGGCCCACAGCTTCACTGAATGCGCGTTACCCAACACCTCGTCCTCCACTGGCTGTCCTGGAGGTGAGCAGACAGGAAGTGCCTTTGCCTTTTGTACTGGTCGCAGGAACGAGGAAGGCTGGCAAAAGTGACTGATGTCCAGATCAGCAGACTTCCTCAAAGTATTTGAAATGTCACGGTTCCTTTGTAACTATTGTGGATAGGCCACTGCATAGCTGCTGTGGAATCAGCCCACCAAGGCAGTTCCCTGCGATACGGGCTAACGTAGCAGCACAGCGTCACCTGTGTGTTCTGAATGCCACAAGCCTGCTTGTCCACAGTGTGTTCCTTAATCACTGTGTCCTCCCAGAATTGCCATGGTTGTGACAGTCACAGCTCTGACAAGGGATGCACAGGGCGGGTTATGCAGGAACTCAGCCGTTGGCCATCGCGCCATCTTGCAAGTTGGGATTTCACAGCTCCTATCCCTCCTTCTCCAAGTTGATTTACCATTCGTAGGGGTAGAGAAATGGGCCAGTACCTGTTGTAATGTGTTTATTTTCTCTTTTAGTTGTCAGGAGTATTGTTTTGTGAGTTTTGACAAGATGCTTTTACTTTTCTGTTATCTCTTCATTCTGCTATAATTATTTATTTTTGTGTGTGTGTGTATTCTGATCATTCTCTTTCATACTGAAGCCTCGTGGTGGCTTCTCATCATTTTCACATTTGCAGTGAAGAGAAAGAACCGCCCAAAGATGGCCCCTGCCCCAAAGATAGTCTCTGCCCCCAAAGATGGCCGCTGCTCCCAGATGGCCTCTGCCTCAGGTGAAGTGCTGTCTCACGATGACTGGGTTCTTGCAGATCTGGTCTACACACGAGGAAGCTGAGAGGACTAAGGGAGGTCGTGGCAGGTGGTGGGGTCTGCCCTGAACAGGCTGTAGAGTAAAGCATCTGTATGCGGAAGGAGGAGGAGTTTCAGTGAGGAGGAGTGAACGGAGAGGGCAGGATGCATGGCAGCTGCAGACAGAACTCCAAGCCATTTCCTCAACGTGCTTGGCATCGTAGGCCCCACGGTCGGCTGAGGAGTTCCTCTGTACTTACAAGCATGTCTGCACGGGCCCCCGACCTGACGGTCTCAGCACAGAGCATAGAAGGTGCTTCCGACAGAAGGTCATTTGTGATGGACAAGGGCCTGTCCATCTGCTGCTGAGCACTCCCTGTTGGTGGTACAGATTCCCTTAGCTTTTGTGCTCTTTGGAGAAGGCCCTTCTTCTGGTTGTGGAGGAAGCTGCTGTTTGATACAGACAGACTCGCGCTGCCACAGGGCTGAAGGCGGCAGCCGGCCTCTTCCCGCCACAGCCGGGCACGGCCCCAGCCTGCACTCCAGCAGCTGGCAAGCTCACAGCCTGACCCGATCCCTTCCTGGTGTACAGAGCTGCCGGCCTCTTGGCATCTCCTTTTCTGTGGTTGTTGACACAATCTAAGAGCACTTGGGGAGTGGAATTTGCTCATAATTAGCCATGTTCACTGATGATTGCTGGATGGGTTAGAGCATTTAGAAGCCGTTGACTTGCCAACAGCTAAATGCCTGTAAAGTAAGGGATGGTTCCTATGAGTAAACTCAAGAGAATCGGGACAGGCCATTGCTTAGCGCGGCTGTAGCTGGCCTTCAGAGGGCAATGTTCGGTTTTCGTCCACCCAGAACTTAGCCTGTCTACTCTCTTGGCCAGATTCTCCCAGCAATGCATGCTACTTGGTTTTAAAGTTATTGTTTAGTATTTGATATGTATAATTGTATATTAAAAAGGCTACCTCAGCTTGGGTCTGCTGCATTAGTCCAAGTGCCACAGCCTGGGTCTTTGCCTATGAAGGGGGCTGAGCAGGTAGCACAAGCCTTGCTTCCGGAGCTCGTGTGTCCCTTTGACCTTTCCACACGGGCTCTTGTACTTGCATGCTGTTGAAATGAGAGTGAAAACAAAGCTGGTTATCGCCCAGCAGATGATGGTCTCAAGTCCTCCACTGGTTAAGGACTGATGATGGGTGCCTCTGTGTCCTCACAAACGCGCCTCTCGTACGTGTGCGGCAGGGGAAGCAGTGGCTCGATGCCCGGGGTCGGTGTAGAAAGGGGACGTGTGGGTGCCGCCCTGAGCCGGAGCATGTGCCGTAGCGCGCGGCCACAGGCCTGGAAGCCGCCCGCTTGCTGTTAAGCCTGCGCCCCGGGCTCCATGGTGCCCACGAGAGCAGGTGATGTGGCAGGTGTCACGGTTGGGGGCGGAGAATCGCATCTGAAGCTCGTTCTGGATGCTTCCCAAGTCCGGGAGGTCTCCAGGGAGTCTTCAGGCTGGAGATGGCTCCGGTGCGCGAGCCTCAAGGCGCTCTGGCAGAGTGCTGCGCGGGTGGGCGAGTGCTTGGTCAGCTCTGGGGAGCACTGCTGCCGCTGGACCACTCACAGCCCTGCCCGGCGGCCTTTCCAAGCAAGTTAGAGCAGTGAGCCTTAACCTGCGGGCTCCTTCCGGAGAATAATTTCAATTAAAGGGTCAGTGCCTTAGACACATCAAAGCTGAAGCCGTGTGTGGGAAGTGACTTGTGTGGGAATGGGATTTTTTGTGTTTTAGCAAGACTGAGAAGTAATGTTCATCGACAGAGCTGTTTTCCTAGAATGCATGCGACTGTTGCTGTGGTGGCTTCCGAGTCTTTGGGTCTGCTTGCCTTGGAGGCAGAGCTCTGCTGTGTGTTTGGGGCAGCTGGCCAGAGGGCGGTTGGTGAGTGCACCCCATTGAGCCCAGCAGACAGGTGCCCTCGGGTCTAAGGCACTGATGCTCGGTGCTGCCGAGCTTGGGGTCACCTGTGGCCCGAGAGCGTGCCTTCCTTCCCTTGTACCCAGCCACTGCCGGGCTGTGTGTGTGCTTGGGGCCTTCTGTCCGTGAATTTTCATATATTCAGTTCCTAATGCACATGTTGGGGTTGAAAATGTTTCTGTACCTGCCTCTCAGGTGTTCTTCAGCAGTGCAGGGTGTCTCTATACCCCCAGTTCTGCACTCAGCCCGGTGCAGACAGAAGTGCACCCTATACCTAACCCACCAGCACCACAACTGGGGGGCACCAGCATCTGCCCGCGGAGCGCGCAGGTCGGACAGCGCCGCTGAGGCCTGCTGGCCTTGACAGAGGCCTGCTGGCGGAAGCTGCCTCGGCTCTTCAGGAGGGTTAGCTTTCGGCAGGCTTGTGCAAACAGGCAGCAAAAGCGAAAGAACTGCGGTCTGCAGAGTCTGGCAGGAGGAACTGATGTTCACTTCTCACCTCTGTTTAGTGAGTAAACTTCATATGGGCAGTAGTGAGCACACCACGGTTCTTTGCATTCTACACTGTGAGAATATTCCCTTTAAAAACGCAAATAAAAATAATGAATTCATGTTGGATAAGTGGCCATTCCTGCCCACTTACAGTTATTTCCTTTTTAATCCTCTGTTAGCCATCCTTATACTTCTCTCCCCAGCGGTAGTTAGGGGTGCTTGTTAAAACAATGTCAGTCTGCCAGCAGTTCCAGACCTCTCAAAGGCTACATTTCACATTTCAAGGTACC
The DNA here is from genome assembly GCF_023159225.1 of Perognathus longimembris pacificus. NCBI lineage: Eukaryota > Metazoa > Chordata > Mammalia > Rodentia > Heteromyidae > Perognathus > Perognathus longimembris. The sequence continues at coordinate 55,153,734 of NC_063177.1, forward strand.
TTGGTCTGCTCCAGTGTGCCCAGCCCTCCTAGAGCCCACCCAGGTGCAGGTAGCCCCTCATTCCCTCATCCCCAGCCTTCTCCACCAAGCCCGGGCCGTCACAACCCCACCAGCGCCGGGCCATGAGGGCCCCGCTCCAGTGCTGCTGCTGTAGACACCAGAGCTCCTGCCTGGCCCCTGCGTGACTCGGGCTGATGAGCTGCAGATGAGATCCTGCCCGGACCCGTCAGCCTGCAGAGCGGGCTTGATGCGACAGACCAGAAGCGAATTTCCTGTGCCGAGCCGCTTGCTCTGTTGATCTATTTTAGCTTATAAAGCCAGAGCCCAGAAAATGGTTTTACACGCAATCTTGCCTTCTCTCTTCTCCCTTCTTAAAAAAAAAAAAAAATCCATGAGTGCTGATGGTACTTAATGCCACCAAACTCCGAACTGTACATTTAAAATCGTTAGCAAAGGGCTAGAATATTTGTGTAGCCTGCAGGAAGCCTAGCACCTCTCCCGCCTTTACACACACACACACACACACACACACACACACACAGAGTTAACATGGCACGTTTTATATTACACATAGAAATAGCAGTTTTTGTTGAAAGATTTATTTATATTGGTCTTGCTATTGCATATACACGTATTTGATTTTTTTTTACAGTCTTCTGTTTTTTAATTTCTTTTCTGGTACAAGCTATCAAGATTAAGAAGTATTTGATTTGTACTTTGGGTTTCTATTTCTTTAATAGAAATGATTATTGATAAAACATGTAGCCATCAGTACATTTGAGGAGATTGAGGTGCTACACAAACATTAACGGGCAGTGAAATGACAATGCATTACACACCATTTTCACCAGGTTGGCTAGCCAGGGCCAGCACACTTTTGGGTATACTGCATTTAAAGGGTGCTGGATGTGCTGTTTGGAACCTTGGTGTCATAGGTGCCTGGAATAGACTCAAGGAGGTCCAGATGAGACGGAATAAAAAGTGTCCTCCGCTCAGGAGAGGCTGCTGGCCTCTCTGGCCTTGCATTGACCTGACAGACAGGTGGACAGTGGTTGTGTTCCCTGAAGCCTGCTTCCCCATTGCTCCACGTCTTTGAGAATGGAGCTGGGCCTTACCTCCTGAGGGTGTTGTAAAGCAGATGAACATAGCAATAATGTGAAAGAGCTCTGAGGAATTTGAAAAACTATGCAACTAGAAGGAGCTGCCAGGATGAGAAAAAAATGATGCGTACGCAGATGTGTGCCGCCCCTGGTTAGAAACGCTGCCCCCAGAAGCCCGGCCCTGCTCCTTTCTGGCTGCTGTGGTCTGTCTGCCCCTTGGAATTTCTAACTCAAGCCGCCCAAGCTGCCGCTTAAGTAACAGCTAACAAAGCTCTGGAGGCCGAGGGACGAGCGCTCCGGGGCCCGCTCTCCGCGTCCTCGCTGTAGAGCATCGCTGAAAATAAATAAAGCCACATTACAAGTGGGTCCTTTCCGGCATTCAGCTTCATCTTATCAGGTTTCCGATGGAGCTGGGTTTTGTCAAATCCCTAACCGAGATGGGTTGGATTAAATTGGGGCTCCATAACACGTAACTTTTCATTATGGCCAAATAATGTGTATGGAACACGTTGGTGACTGAAGGGGTGGGGTTTTCTGAAGGTTGTGTGGGCAAGTGTATAGGCAGGATTTTCCAGGTTAGTGTTTCATTATCTTTGCTACCTACGTGTTATTCTTCAACATTGTAATTTAGGCCAAATAATAAAAATGCAAATGTCTCTCCAGCATCCGTAGCCCACCTCATCCTCAGGATGTTTTCTTCCTTCGCTTCTGCCCTGCAGTCTGCTTTAGTCTAGTCAGCTGACGAGTGGTTTGAGGCACCTGGGACTTCCCTTCCTCCGTGCACGCACGCGTGCGCGCTCCGCATCCATTCCTGTGCATCCCCAGAGGCCCCAAGGCAAGTGTGGCTGCCTGCTCTTCCGCCTCTCCGAGCTAAGGCGCTTCACTGATGACAGAGTCTGACCTGTGCTCCTCGAAACCCACACAGGGCTCCCCACGCCAGGCATGCGCTTAGTCAGCCTGGCCGTGAAGCCTCGTGGCTTCTCGTGCGGTTCGCCCGCTCTGAAAACGACACCAAGGCCTGTGGCAGGGTCTAGTGTTGTCACACAGTGTGTGACACGGTGTGTGTGCCCATGGTGCCCGGCCCCACGTTCTTTTGGATGCCACTGCTTTGTGGTACAACAGGGACACAGGACAATTCTCTGACAGTTTGGGTGAGTCAAGTGTCAGGCAGTCCTGTCATGTTTTAAACGTTTGAGCGTGTTGCATTAGTTAAGAGGTTTATGTTTTTGGCAGCTTGGGTGTGTTGGCCCACACCTGAATCCGAGCTCTTAGGAAGGCTAAGACAGTTTCAAGGCCAGCCTTGAAGACCCTGTCTGTCTCAAAAAGCGAAACAAGAAAGCAGGATTGACACTTTTAACTAGACTTGATTAAGCCAGGAAGTCAATGTGTGCATTCGCCTAGTGTGCAGTAATTAGCTTGGAGCCTTCCTTCCCAGACTGCAGTGACACATCAGCCGCAGCCCAGGCCTTTGCCTCAACAAATGGTGTCAAGGTAACTGCCAAGCAGATGCGGATCTCCCCGCCAGTTATCCACGCACACTGAGAGAAGCCAGGCGACCACAGGAGACAGCGCTGCAGCGGCGCTGCGGTGCTGGGCCCACGCTGCGTCCCTCGGTGTCGGGGCGTGAGGAGGGGTAGGCCCACTCCAGCTGTCATCCGGCATCTTGTGCTTTGCTTTTGCTGTTGACTTCAAATACCTCACGCATCTTTCATGTCATAAACAACCTAAACAGGGCTGTGCTAGCTTCAAGATGGAATGCTGAACATCAACAGACACCGCAGGGCTGGGCAGGGGCACGTGGGGATGGGCGTTGGTGCCGTCACGGAGGCAGGACGGTTAAGGAAACAGGTTCGCTGTGCACAGCCATGTTCTGCTGCTAGAAGGGTCCTGAGGGTGTTACTCATGAGCTTCCTTCCCAGCCTCGTGTCGCTCTCCAGGAAAGGATTCTACCGTCCAGCCTCCCCAAAGGACTTTGTGGTGGAACCCCACGGCAGCGGGCCCCCAGCTAAGCTTGTCTTTTCCTGTATTCTCCCTGTAGGTAGCTGCGATTAACCCGAACCACCCCCTTGCCCAGATGCCCTTACCCCCATCAATGAAGAACTGCATCCAGCTGGCAGCCTGTGAGGCCAACGAGCTCCTGCCCATGATCCCCGACCTCCCGGCCGACCTGTTCACCTCCTGCCTCACCACCCCTATCAAGATTGCCCTGCGCTGGTAAGTTCCTGCCGGGGCTCGCTCTAGAAGCCCAGGGTCTAAGGTGCTGGCCTGGGCTTCCCAGGCCTGTTCTTCTCGGGATTTACTCTTGGTGAGTGCGTGTGCTTCTTCCCTTGGCCCGGGCCATGTGCAGTGTGCTGCTTTCCCAGAATCCTCCGGGCGCACCGTTGTCAATGCGAAAGCGGTGTTGGGTGGTACTAAGATTGGTCTTGCTGGCAGTACACTTTCATTTGGGAGGAAAAGGTTATTGTGGGAAAAAAAGTCACTTCATCCTTTGCTTGAGGTATAATCTTTCCATTTATTCTTGTCAGTAAAAAAAAAAAAAAAAAAAAAAAATCAGAGAGAAAGCTACGATCTGCTTCCTGTCGCTGTTCTCTCTCGAGCCCCAGACAGCCTGCCCGAGACCTGCGGGGTGCGTCGTCCCCGGCGACGCCCCGCCTCCAGACCCACTTCCCAGGCTGTCCCGCCCCTCGTTAGCACTTACCTTTCCATCTGTGAGGCAGTGTGGTGCAGCTTGTGGAGAAATACCCCCCCCCCCCCCCCACTGACAGCTGTGTGGGCGCACTGCCCCTTCCCCTTCCGTGGGGCTCCTCCAGGCCTGCCCAGCAACCCGGACTCAGTTTCCCTGTCCTTCCTCCAGACGTAGGGAAGCTGCTGGGTAGTGTGGGCGCTGGGAGCTAAGAGGACACGATGGTGGTCCCAGGAGACCCTCCCGGGTGGCGTCAGCCTGGAGTAGGGGGCCTGAGGTTGCAGAACTGCCAAGTTAGAGGTTTTGTCGTTGTGTCTGCAGCAAAGTCCTAGTGAGCTTCATCCCTGTGAGAGGAAGTGGGCGGCTGGACCATCGCCCTTGGCATGGGCCTCCCTCTCCGCCCCTCCCAACCCCAGCGCTGGAGAGTACTGCCGGGCCTCCCTCTAGCATGGAGAGGAGAGGGGCTGCCTGGAGGGGGACCAGCTGTGTCTGCTGCCTGAGCTCCCCCGGCCACAGCTGCCACCAGCCATGCGGAGCCTTCTGGGGACTGCAGAGAGACTCCATGTGTCCCTGCTGAGATTAGATGGGACCTGAAAGTCCATATTGTAGCCGAGCACTTTACGTGAAACAAAGGAAGCCTGAACATGGCGATTTCACGGCAATTCGTGACCCAGGGCTAAGTGAAGTTACGCCCAGAGGACAGGAAAGTCCCTGCAGACCACAGAGATCTGAGCCTCCTCACAGGAGCCAGAGGTGAAGGCTGAGTGCACCGACGGGGTTGGAAGAGGGGCAGGGCGCACACAGGCCCTTGGGGAACGAGCCACGTCCCCAGGGTGGGTGTCGGCCCCGTCGTCACGCAGGGAGCGAGATGGCGAGGGGCCCTGGATGACCTGGCCAGCTAGAGCTGTGGGGAGCCCTAAGGTGCGGGTGCAGGAAGGTGACCTGAGGGGCCCCGATACAGGTGTGCAGCCCCCCGTCCCGACCAGAGCACCCGGTGGGGGCCGTTCTGATCTGGGGCAGGAGAATGGCAGCTGGGGGTCAGGCTTCTGCAGGTGCAGCGGCTCCCCGTGGAGCGGGCGACCCGCTGCACCTTTGCCCGCCTCTTTCCTGCGGTTTCCCAGTGTCGCTGCCTCTGGGCCTGTCAGCCCCGCGGGGGGCAGTGCGCGCCAGCGCTGCCACCAGAGCCTGCACACCCTGCGGGGAGGGGACACTGGGTCCCTGTGAGCCCCACCTCTGCCTATCTCCCCTCCCCCAACATGTGATGCATGACTGCCACGGCCACCTCATCCTTTGGGGAGTAACAGCATAATTAAATTTTAGTAGGAAGTGCAGAGTAGGACAGATAAAATGAATTCCGATTTCTTAAAATGGACTTTGAAATCAGTATGTCCACGGTAATGGAGTCCAGTCTCAGGTGGGCAGATCTATTACTGGAAAGTACTTTCTGTCTTGGTGAGGTCCTGAAATTAGATGGAGTGTGGCGCCTTTGCCGAGTGGCGCAGCCTCTGCATGCAGTAGCAAAGTGTATACTTCTTTGTAACAGCTGAATTTAAAAACATACTTTAAAATGAATTTCAAGAGGATATAGATAGACAGTATTTGTGGTTTTAGCATAAGTATCAGCTTTTTGGCATATTTGACTAGCAATCCCCTCCCCCCCATGAAGACTAAATTTACCATTTCGTGTACTTAAACCGTAGCATTATATATCTTGAAGTTAGAGATGCCAGGTTGCCATTTCGCTGTGCTGCTCTCCGTGTTTCATCCAGCCGGCTCTGGGGGGCTGTGCAGCTCTCGCTGGGTTCCCAGGCCTTCTCTGTCCAGGGTCAGCCATGAAGGCGGCAGGCCTTGCGTGGAAAGGGCCAGCTGCCGCTGTCGTGTGAAGGAGCCGTGGGCAGAAGGTAAACATGGGAGCATGGCTGTGCTCCAGTAAAATAGTATTTATAAAAACAGGCAGTGGGCCAAAGTTTGGGCTCTAAGCCAGTTTGCCAATTCCTGCCCCAGAAAATGGAATCTGAATCTAGCTGCAAATGACCACCCTATTATCTCCTGAACAGAAAGTGACGGAGGGAATGAATGCCCTGAGATGGGAAGGCAGGCAGAAAGGAATAATAATGCCACTGATGCAATGCCCTAGCCGGGAACATGTTGCCAAATACCCATCCGTCCTGCCTCCCAGACAGTCCTTGTCCATGGCTGACCACAGCCAAAGCAGCCTCTTGGTGCAGCCTTCCCCAGCCGCGGCCTCCGGCCATGACCCAGACGCCGTCTTGGCCCTGGCCCACCCTAATTAGGCAGTGGCCCTCCCTCTCCCCTGTGTGCTGGAAAGGCCCGGCTGTGTCTTGGAAAACTCCACAGTGAGGTACACAGAATTGACATGTTTCATCTCCCACTGCACAGGAAAGGGCCTACGACGAGATGCACATTCTGCAGCTGGGCAGGCTGTCCACCCCCAGTCTTCTATGAGGGCGCACTTTCCTTTTGCATCAGTGAATCTTACTCTCTTAAAACTCCTCTGTGTCTTGTGTCTGCCTCTGAATTCTTTCTTGAGAGAGACCAAGGGCTTGCCATTCATCTCTCCATCCTCCTCTTCAGTTCCCCTTTGTTCCTGGGTTGCTTTGAGAAATAGAGCCGACACTGTATAAGACATGGTTGCTAACAAATTGTTAGATGCTTTGTAGACATGATATAGTCTTGCTTTATAAAAACAAAATGTGTTTATGTCTCTGTTGGCAAGTATATTTATGAATTGTAAGTGATGATGAAGTCATCGTTGGAAGACATTGCTCACTTTTTTTTCTGTTTTTGCCTTAGTCTTTCTTAGTTTCAGAAATTGATTTCAATAATTCTGAAATGAACAATTACTCTGTATAAGTAATTACCTTACTCGCCATTATGTATCAATATAGTATAAAAATCCAGGATACATTTTTCCCCCTCTGGCTGTTTTCTATTTCTTTGATTGAGTGGCATAATACCATTTTAAATTTATTATGGGTATTATTTGTGTACTACTGAAAATTATAACCCAGGGGTGCTTTATTTGCTATGGGACCTGCTGTAAAATAGATGGATGCCTATTGCCTTGTGCAGCATGCAGTCCTATCGTCTATTAATGAAAATGATAGACACTGTTTTGGATGGAAGAAAGGTCAAGAAGCCTATTTCCTCCCTTCCAATTAAGTTGAGGAATTTCAAGAAGTTTAGATGTTAATGGTGCCGTGTTAATGCGTGTTTGTCAGCACGGGAAGCTTTGCTCCTGTGGCAGCTGTGCGTGTATCCCGATGTGCAGGCGATATGGCGCTCTCCATCATTTTGTCTGGCCAGGGAAAGCAGTGTACACGTCTGCCTCATTTCAGGCACTGCTGTGACATTCCCTTTATGTTCTTCTCGGTGACTCAGCCAAGAGCCAGTACGTTAGTTACCTTTGGAAACATGGATTTTTTGGAGTTTTGAGTGACCGTTAACCATTTGTTTTCTGAGGAGTCTTCTAAAATGAAACCTCTTTGTTAGATTACCTCCTACCCATCACTACCACCCTCCCCCCATCCCTGTGTACTGTCATCTGGTGTGCCTTCTTAATGAAAAGGCTGATCCCAATAGCATTGCCTTCCTGCTGCATTGGAAAGAGCGCTGCTGGCCCCTCCTTCCCGCAGACCTCAGTCATCGCCTAGTGCGGTTGGAATCCATTTGTGAAGAAATGGCTCCATCATCCGGAGGTCTTCACATTAAGGCCCTGAGCAGGTCTTCTGCTCCTTTGCAAACTCGGCTGTGGCTTTCGTGCAGCTCTTTGAGTCCTCTGAGCTATGCAGTCTGCTTTGTGCCCACTCGCAGGAGTTTTGTCTCCCCAAGCTGCACTGTACTCACTGTCCCAGTGTCTTTACATACCCAAATTCACATGAAGTATTGTCATAGAGCTCCTTTTTAAAAGCTCGTATATAAACCATCTGATTTAAGCCAGGTACTGGTGGTTTATGCCTATAATCGTAGCTCTTCAGCAGGCTAAGATCTGTGGATTGAAGCTCAAAGCCAGCCCAGGCAGACGTATTTGTAAGACTCTCTTCTGCAGTTAACCATAACATAAGCTGAGTAAAAGTGCAGGGTCCTGAGTTCAAGCCCAGTATTGGTACTGGTGTGTGTACACACGCGCGCGCGCGCGCACACACACACACACTTATAGCTGTAAGAGAATTAGAGTACCGGGAACGGTCCCTCTGCTTCCTCCGTCCCCTGGGCTTCACCCTCCAGGCCCCATAGGACAGGGTGAGCTTGAGGCCCCTCTGGGTTGGGGCAGAGGCAGGGAGAAGTCAGTGGTGTAGGTGAGGACCTCAGGGCTCAGACAGGAGCAGTGGGCAGCTTTCTGGCTGTGCTTACTCCCTCTCCTCCTGTAGATGGTTTTATTTCTTGGCTGTGTGAGGGGCTCAGAGGAATAGGAAGAAGCTGTTACCTCCCCTACCTCTTCCTTGCAAAGAGAATTGACTCTGTGATAAAAAAAAACATTCCACATTAACCAAAGGGAATACTGGAAGTATGAAGAATAGGCTGTTCTCTTGGTGATACCAAGTGTGAAGATATGATTGAAGAGGTGGATTGAGAAAAGCAGCATTATGGACATAAATTAATCAAAACAGTTCAGAGCTAGGAGGGTGGATAGGGGAATTCCCACGGAAGGAGTAGATCTGGGAAGAGTGAAAGAAGAATGAAGGGTTAGGAAGCAAGAACTAGAGTGTAAACATATAAGATCCTAAGATACTGTTCTTAAAAACCCTAAATAGGGCAGGGAATGTGGCTTCGTGGTAGAGTGCTGGCCTAGCATGCATGAAACCCCGGGTTTGATTCCTCAGCACCACCTCATAAACAGAAAAGGCCGAAAGTGGTGCTGTGGCTCAAGTGGTAGAGTGCTAGCATTGAGCAAAGAGAAGCTCAGGAACAGCACCCAGGCCCTGAGTTCAAGCCCTAGCACATGCTATGCTCACAGGCAGAGGAACATCCACTATTAACATTGAACTTGTGGACAGAGGAATAATCCACTATTAACATTGAACTTAACAATGCAAGGCAGAGCCTTTCCCTGGAACTGGAAAGCTTCTCCCCATTCCTATTCACTGTTGTTCTGGAAACCAGTCATTGCCATAAAACTAGGGGTGGGGAGGGACACATTGAATGCCAAAACAGAAATAAAACCTCATTTATTTACAGGCAGCATGATTGCATATAAAGACATAAGAACTCCACAGTCACTGGAACTAATAACTCATTTTAGCAAACTTCCAGGACATAAGGTAATTACCCAGACATCATTGGAGTGGGAAATAAATTTGTTTTTAAAATAAATTTAATTTGGGAAAATATATGCAAAATCTGTGCTCACAAAACTAAAACATTGCTGAGAGGTTAAAGACATAAATAGGTGGAGGATGTATTATAGTTAACAATGGAAGGACTTGGTATTTTAACATGTTAATTCTCTTCAACTTGTTCTACAGATTGTGGGCAAGCTTGATGTTTTATTTTTTTCTTCAAATTTTTATTATCAAACTGATGTACAGAGAGGTTACAGTTTCATACGTTAGGCATTGGATACATTTCTTGTATTGATGTTTTATTTTAAACTGACACGTGAGGCTGGGAACATGGCCTAGTGGTAGAGTGCTTGCCTTGCATACATGAAGCCCTGGGTTCGATTCCTCAGCACCACATCTATAGAAAAAGCCGGAAGTGGCACTGTGGTTCAAGTGGCAGAGTGCTAGCCTTGAGCAAAAAGAACCAAAGAAGCCAGGGGCAGTGCCCAGGCCCTGAGTCCAAGCCCAGGACTGGCAAAACAAACAAACAAACAAAAAAACAAAAAACGTGACAAGTGAGTTGCAAAAGTCACATAGAGATGCAAAGGACACAGCCAGGACCATTTTGAAAAGAGGAAGATGGCTTCCTGTCCAAAGCTCCCACAAGTGTGCAGTAACGGAGGAACGGTGCCCGTGGTCAGGACATGGCGTGGGGGCGGCGATCTGCCACGCTCTGTGTCAGTTTGTCTTGAACAGAGATGTCTGAGAGCTCGTGATGGTGGAATATGTGTATAGTCTTAACTCTCATACCATAGTGTAAAATTCACATCTTCATTATTACATATACTAGGTAAAGCTATAAAACTAGACAAAAACAAGAGAGTAGGTTTATGGCTTCTTAACAGTAGGAAGTCCACTTAAAGCTGGTAAACTGAAATTCATTGACACTAAAAATGTCTGCTCTTTGACAGACCTAAAAATAAGCCAACTCTCAGTGAGTTGGGGGTTCAGCAGGAAGACAGACGTGTGACGGCTTGGGGCGGAGCTGCACCTACGGGTGGGGTAGGCGTGGGGGGAGAGCTTTGGGCATGATGGAAATGCCCTCCTCAAAGCTTTGGCAGTGGCAGGGGTGGAGACACATTCGTCAGAGTTGCAAAGTGTAATCTTAAGATGGCGCGTTTTGTGGTATGCAAATTGTACCTCATTAAAGTTGATTTAAGTGTTTTTAAATGCAAAATGTAGGGTGGAAAGGTAATAGGATTAGATTTATAGCACAATACTTTTTGTAATTTAAACACAGAAATTAGAGACTTTTTCAGTGGCCGTACACTGCATGAAAGCACAGGAAGGCGTCTGCTAGGCCAGAAGGGCGGGAGGCAGAACCCATCCTCACCCTCCAGGTCTTTGCCAGAAGCGCGGGAGGCAGAACCCATCCTCACCCTCCAGGTCTTTGCCAGAAGGGCGGGAGGCAGAATCCATCCTCACTCTCCAGGTCTTTGCCAGAAGGGCGGGAGGCAGAACCCATCCTCACTCTCCAGGTCTTTGCCAGAAGGGCGGGAGGCAGAACCCATCCTCACTCTCCAGGTCTTTGCCAGAAGGGCGGGAGGCAGAACCCATCCTCACTCTCCAGGTCTTTGCCAGAAGGGCGGGAGGCAGAACCCATCCTCACCCTCCAGGTCTTTGCCAGAAGGGCGGGAGGCAGAATCCATCCTCACTCTCCAGGTCTTTGCCAGAAGGGCGGGAGGCAGAACCCATCCTCACTCTCCAGGTCTTTGCCAGAAGGGCGGGAGGCAGAACCCATCCTCACTCTCCAGGTCTTTGCCAGAAGGGCCGGAGGCACTGCCCATTGTCACCATCGGCGTCCAGGTGTGCTGATGTCTTCACCTCGGACTTCCAGCTCCCAGAACTGCGGGCAGTTAGGGGCATCCGAAGGATGGGAGCACAGAGGAACCAAACAGCAAGCGCAAGAGGTGCCGGGCGCATCCCAGAGATGATGCGCTCTGCAGATGAAAGACTATGCACTCTTCTGGACGCTTGCCATCTCCAAAGGTTGCACGTATGAAACAGGAGATGGCAAGCCTTTGTGAAATGCCACAACACATACAAAGGTTCATCTCCTTACTTTCTACCTAATATCAGCTGATTATAGTAACACGTGGCCACAGGTCTCAGTGTCATCTGTTATAGTCAAAGCGAAGAAATAATGTCTGCTCGTTTCCTGCCTAAATATAGACTGAACTGACCAAAGTTTAGGTACCTAGGACTGTTGAAAACCAGTTTCTCTAAGAAATAAATTAATGGAATTTATCTATTTTTATTAACACTTTTATTAGCATATAGTCATTGTGAAGGGCATTTCATTGTGATACTTCCATGCACTTAATGCACTTTATTGTATTCACCCCCTCTATAATCTCCCATCCATTTATTTATTTGTTTGTTTTTGCCTGTCCTGAGACTTGAACTCTGGGTCTAGGTTCTGTCTCTGAACTTCTTTTGCTCAAGATGAGCAGTCTACCACTTGTACCACTTCTGGCTTTTTCCAGTTGTTTATTGAAGATAAGAGTCCCACCGACTTCCTGCTCAGGCTGGCTTCGAGCCACTATCCTCAGATCTCAGCCTCCTGGGTAGCATGGATTACAGGCCTGAGCCACTGGCGCTCTGCTTAAAGCAGTTTTAAGTGGGTTTAGGCCAGCTTGCTTTTTTATTGTTGTCTCATCTTGATGCTTACAGGTCTTCCAGTAATTTTCCACTGGCTGCTTGCACTTTCTCTTCTCTTGTGTCTATCTACCTGCACCAGGAGCCCCATTTCCTGGGTGCTCTGTCTCTCGGTGGGCAACCGGGTGCGTCCAGGAGTCCGTCCCCTGGGAGAGCTGTGAGCGTCAGTACGCAGGAGTGTGGCTCGCTCGGCGGGAGCTTGTGGATACAGAGCCTAGAGGAGCAGGCAGAAGAGAAGTCCAATCATAGGCCTTCAGCCACTGGTCGTTAAGGTTGTGGGGTAGTGTCGGTCCCCAGCCTCCTTACATCCTGGGCGGATGCAAGCAGATGCATCTACCGTCTCCTACAGCCGACTGTTGTGATACTGTCAGCACTGGCGGAAGTTAGACTCAGGTCTTGTTTGGAATCTGCAGAGAGGCTGACCCATGTCTCACGTATAGAACAGTTAGTTACATGTGAGCTCCTTGTTTGCCTCCGTATCTTCTTACTAAACTTCTGGGCATTTTAACAGGACCCTGACTTCTTGTCTGGTTTCTGTACCTAAGTAAACACATCCCTACAACTCTTAATCAGTAATATTCTGGCGTTGCCTTAAAAATCGTGATGCATACACCTGCATCTCTAGCAGTAGGCATTTGTGACCTTTGGGTCAATGTCACCTGATCTCAGCATCTCTGGCATGTGTTGCCGGAATCATTGCCCTTCTCCTTTCACGTGAGTATGCTGAGGTTGAGTTGGTATGCTTCTTAGGTTCTGTCTTCTGCGTGCCGGGGTGTGTGTGTTGTCACGTCTGACCACGCAGATGGTGTCACAGTGTTGCCAGCATTGTTTTTAAGGGACGTAGAGTAATGCAGGGGAATTCAGCTGCCTTGTCTTTCTAAGTTCTTGTGATTTGTGCTCCTGATGTCCATACCCTGATTGATAATAGTTTAAACAGAATTTAGAACCCACTGCACTATATTGGACATTAACACTGGCTTCCGGGTTAAGAAGGCTCTCCATAGCCAGGCGCCAGTGGCTCACACCAGGAATCCTATCTGCCGAGGAAGCTGAGATCTGAGGATCGTGGTGTGCAAGGCAGGAAAATCTGTGAGACGCTTTTACCCCATTAATCACAGGAAAAAAGCCAGAAGTAGCACTGTGGCCCAAGTGGTAAATAATAGCCTTGAACCAAGGAGCTCAAAGACTGTGTCCAGACCTCAGAGTTCAAGCCCCAGGGCTGGCAGAAAAGAAGGAGAGGAGGAGGAAGAAAGAAGAAGAAGAAGGTTCTCTATTTTGGAGCAGCCTAGTACTTGATGGAACTGATAATGTTCCTTTTTTTTTTTTTTTTTTTTGGTGCTGGTGCTAGATCTTGAACTAAGGGCCTCTCATTGTCATTTTGGCTTTCACATCAAGGCTTGTTCTTTGAGCCAGCCTTCTACTTCTAGCTTTTTATGCTTAGTTAAAGATAAGACTCTTGGAGCTGGGAATATGTCCTAGTGGTAGAGTGCTTGCCTCAGATACTTGAAGCCCTGGGTTCGATTCCTCAGCACCATATACACAGAAAAAGCCGCAAGTGGCGCTGTGGCTCAAGTGGCAGAGTGCTAGCCTTGAGCAAAAAGAAGCCAGGGACAGTACTCAGGCCCTGAGTTCAAAGCCCTAGAACTGGCAAGAGAGAGGGAGGGAGGGAGAGCAAGGGAAGGAGGGAGGGAGGGAGGGAGGGAGGGAGAGAGAGACAGAGAAACAGAGAAGAGTGTGTGTGTGTGTGTGTGTGTGCGCGTGCACACGCGCACGCAGGGCCCAGGGAATTATTTTCATCTCTTTCATTTGAGGATAACATTTTCAATTGTGAATAATTATTCAAGAAGCCATGCTGTGCAGAGTTGGCTCAAAGCAACTGGAAGCAAGTTCAAGTCTCCAAACTCCAGGGACCATTATCCGCTGGGAGAGCTGGGAATGGCAGTGTCCAGCAGGAAAAGCTCTCTTTACCTTCATTTCCATTCCCCCACCCATAAATTGATTAGATAGAAATAGTAAGAGGGGCCTGGCTTAGTGGTGGAGTGCTTGTCTAGCATGCATGAAGCCCTGGGTTCCATTCCTCAACACCACATGCACAGAAAAAGCCAAAAGTGGTGTGGTGGCTCAAGTGCTAGAGTTTTAGCCTTGAGCAAAAGAAGTTCACGGACAGTGCCCAGGCCCTGAGTTGAAGCCACAGGACTGGCAAAAAAGAAAGAAAAGGAGAAACAAAAATAAGTAAATACACTGGGCACTGGTGGCTCACGCCTGTAATCCTCCAAGTCCTGCACTATGCCAGCAACAAGACTGCAATTTAAACCCAGGACTAGAAGGCTCTGTTTTTTATCACCACCATGCCTCTTAGTGACTACTGGTTACATGGCTTCATATACACAGGTCTTTTAAGGCCATATTTTTTGTGCGTGCGGTGTGTGTGTCTGTGCGCGCGCGCGCCTGTGTGCACCAACCCTGGGGCTTGAACTCAGGGCCTGGGCACTATCCCTGAGCTTTGGTGTATCATAGCTCCGCTTCCAGCTTTTGACAGTTAAGTGGAGAGAAGAGTCTCCAGGACTTTCCTGCCTGGGCTGCATCCAACTGTGATCCTCAGATCTCAGCCTCCTGAGTGACTAGGATTGCGGGCGTGAGCCACCGGTGCCTGGCTCTTGATTTCCCATGCTTCGGAGCAGAACCCTCTCCATGGGGTCTTGGGGGGCACAGAGGGCCTTCGTGACTCCTTCCTGTCAGAGCGGCATGCCGAGCCGTGCCCACCGCACGCGTGGTTGGGTTGAGGAGGCTGCCCGCGTGTGCAGCTCCCTGGCACAGCACGTTCTTAGTGGCTCCTGACACGAGACTTCCCGTGCGGTTTGTCACCAGTGCCCTGCGGGGCTGCGCGCCAGGTCAGCTGAGGGGATGTTCTGCCAGCCAGAGCCGAGCGGAAGAGGCGCCTCCGTCACCGCTGACTTCAGCTGCGGCGAGTGGTCTCTCGTGGCCGGTTGAACATCTGCATTGGTGGTGAGCAGTGTATTCTGCGAGTGTATGCGGAAGCAGTCATTTAAACCGTCTCTTCCTTTTATGGGGCAGCCTTTCTTCTTTGTTCTCACTTCCTCGCCAGTCGTTAGGCTTCAAGCTCGTGGGCGAGCACCTCCCTTCATTTTGATTTGCGCCTCCGGTTTGCTTCAAGGCAGGCCATGGGGCTCGTGCACACTGAGGACTTGGCTGGAGTGTGCGTGCCGCCTGGCGGGGGGCAAGCTGCTCAGCCAGATGTTTCTCGTGCGGCCTGCTCTGAAACACGGCCTCCCTGTGCGTGGAGACCGGGCAGGCTGCAGGACTGGGACGTGGCCGTGTCAGGGATGCACTGGAACTGGGCCCGAGCCTTGCACTCAGGGCCTGGGCACTGTCCCTGAGCTCTTTTCCCCCGGGCTAGGGTTCTGCCATGTGAGCCGTAGCTCCACTTGTAGGCTTTTCGGTCATGAATTGGACATCAGTCTCATGGCCTTTCCTGTCAGAGCTGCCTTCCAACTGTGACCCTCAGCTCTTAGCCCCGGAGTAGCTGGGATTACAGGAGTGAGCCACTGGCACCCTACTAAACTGCCTTTTTCTGAAAGACAAATGGGGGGACTGTGCTGTGCCTCTGTGTCTGTCCTGCAGGTATGCTGTCGTCATTAGCCCCGCCCCCCGCGCCTGGCCGGCAGCTCCTGGGGGGGAGGGCTGCCTCCTGTGGGGGGGGGGGGGGAGCTGCCGCGTGCAGTGCGGCACTCCGGGAGGCCAGGAAGGCCACGGCCACGTCCCCACGCGCCGCGACAGCGTCATTGCTCCTCCCGCCTCGCCCCAGCAGGGAACTCTGATGACGCCTCTGCTAGCAGCAGCCCTACTGACAGGACTCAGGCACTGTGGTCCCAGAGCTGGGACCCTGGGGTCTGAATGGCGTCTGGTCCTTTCAGCAATCACTAGCTTCTCAGCAAATGCGTGAGGCTTCGGCTCTGCCTTCCCAGCAATGGGTAATGAGCTCCGCCGCCCGGGAAGTGCACGCCTGCGCGCATCCGCTGTGTCGCACTCTGTAATTTACAAGGTGCTTCCCATATGGCTTCGCATTTGCCTTGGCTAATAACCCGGAGCGGCGGCGTGTGAGTGGCCAAGGACCAGATGCTCCGTGTCGGGCTGCCCAGCGTTGCAGCCCCGTGGGAGCCCGGCCTCCGAGCTCAGACTTGTCCGCTCTCCCCACCGCCCGCCTGCTGCGCGCTCACCGGCGTGACCGCAGACTTCCGGCACGGGCAGGGCCGTGCGGTGCCACCCGGAATCCAGGACCCGCCAGCCCGTCGGTCCTCAAGACGCCGAGCCTGCCCTTTGCCTACACCACAACTGGGGGGCCACGGCTCATGCCTGTGATCCTGGCTGCTTGGGAGGCCGAGGATGAGATGCCTGACTTTCAAGCGACCCGTGAAGCGTCCTGTGGCCCTTCCTGAACCTGTAGCAGGTGCAGCGGCGCGTGCCTGTCACTCCAAACCCCGCGGGAGCCGAGAGTGGGAGGGTTGACGCGGCAGGCCGGCCCAGGCAGCAGGGTCCGCGTCGCTCGTCTCAGGAGGGGGAGCTGGGTGGGCGGGCACGGGCCCCACGTCCCAGCCACAGTGGGAAGCCCAGGCACACACCTGGGCCGGATGGACGACCCTACCTTAAAAAACAACCAGCCAAAAGCAGGGCGGGGGCATGGCTCCGTGGTGGATAGCACCTGCCTAGCGAGCCGTTGCCTGGGTATGTTGTCTCTCTGCATCTGCCCTCTTGTGTGTTTTTGGCTTAAGACTATCATTTTATGTTGCTACTCTGCGCTTCTTGATCAAATTTAACATCTGTCAAACGTACGGGCAGTATTACGTCAGTACTCCCCTAGCCCTGTAAAATCAGTGTTTGTGTTGGGTGTGAGGCTCCTGCTGGTCTTTGCAGATCATGGAACTTCTTGTTTCCGGTGACATCTTCATTCCTGGAATGCGAGTAGCAGCTCACAGCCTCTGTTACCAAATTTCTTTAGTGAAAGTTTGAACTAATTCAACAGCCCCAATTCACACACAGAAGTGGTCCGTTTCCACACCCTTACCTTATCTTCAGAGATAAAATGCCCCTAATCTAGCATATTACAATAGACAAACCCTTGGGAGAGCCACTGTGTGGAAGCCTGTGGGTTCTCTGGGCGACTCAGTGTGAGTCACTACAAGGTCAGAGGGCAAGCATGACCTCGGGACTAGATCTCCTTGGAAGACACAGTGCAGGCTGTTGATTGTGATTAGGGACAGACAGGCTCCAGCAGAACAAGACATAGTGTAAAAGCCAGAGAGTCGCTGATGACTTTAGTAAGCTGGTCTAAACAGGTAGATCTAAATTTAATGTCTAAGGCTATTTAATAGTTTAATGAGATAGTATGCTGATCTATCTCTAATGTGTCTGTCTGTCTGTCTCTCTTCCTGAGTAGCTAAGATTATAGGTATAAGCCATTACTACTGGCTAGCTCCTTATGTCCTAGCTTCTAAGTTGTGATTTCCCCATCTCTGCCTCTAGTCACTAGAACTGCAGGCATGAGCCACCTTGCCCAGCTAGAGAGCATGTTTTTCTACTTGCCTCAAATGATGAAAAAGGTGTTCTTCCAAGATTAGGATGGCAATTACCTTCACAAGCCTGGGAAGCTCCTGGGCTGCCCCCCTCCCTCTCCCAGGCCCTGCCTCCTCCTCCCTCCCCTAGCTCCGCCTCCTGCTTCTTCCTTGATACCACAGCAGCTTTTGCCTGCTGTAGAAAATGTATTCCCTGGTAGTTGTTCTTCATGCGGCTGGTAGAGCTGCCTACAAAATCCTCTAGCCAGCAATGTCATCACCATGTCCATCTGCTTCTGGCAAGTCAGGTCCAGAGCCATAAAGTAGCTGCGATATCTAGTACTTATCAGATCGCATAATCGATAAATGTTCCACTCACAAGCAGTGAAAATCATGTTGGAGCTACTAATGACCGGAATCGTTCTGAGTACTTTCCCTCCCCTCAGTGTAACTGGGCTGTCAGTCAAGCGAAGCCCACAGGGAGAAGGGAGAGGCCTGTGCGGAGCCCAGAGTGGGCTCTTCTCTCTCACCGGCCACTGTAGCTCAGTGTGGGCAGTGGCACCGCTCCTTCCCTCCTGTAGGACCAGAGTGGACATAGTGCTAACTGCCCCGCCACAGAAGGTGGCCAGCAGGCGACCCCACTCTGGCCCAACACTTCCCCAGAGCCTTAGGGAGGCATGTATGTTTCAGATTCTGGTGTCATTAAGTTTTAAAATTGAGAGATAACCGTATTTCAATTAATTTAATTGCCAAATCAAAATCCTGAGCTTTGTGTCTGTCGGTCAGGGTCTGAGGCCCCGCTGGCTGCCTTGCTTCTGTGCTGCTCATTTCCTGTGCAGCGATTAGATGTCAAATCTGCTGCTGCCAAGAAACAACTGAGAAAAATTCCTACTTTCACCAGGAGCCGAGGACGGAGCCTTGTATATCTGACAGCTGGTTTGAGACCCGCAAAACAAATAAACAAAATAATAAAAGTAGGAAGAACTTCCCCGGCTTAAACCAAATGGAGTGTTCATGAAATGAGCCTCTGCCTGTGGGTTTCTGGGAGTAGAGTTTGTCACATCCTCCCTCGTAGGAGCTCTGAGCAGCTGGGTGTTTGGCATTTTCCGTAAGACCTATGGGAGCCTGCTCCAGGGTGGAAGTCTGGAGGTTGATTGCAAATGGTCTGCACTTGGACAAACCAGCAAGGTTTCTGCCCCAACGCTCAGCCTCCGGGGGTCTCCTTGCTGAGCGAGGCGATGGTGAAGGGAGAAGGGCCCCCCTCTGCTTTCCACCAGGGGGCGTGGTGTCTGTGTGGCGGACAGAGCCAGGCCCTGCCCGGCTCCTTTGGTCTCCAGGCCTGTGGAAATTCTTTCTCACGTGTACCTTGGGTGAAAGTCCTGCTTGGCTTTGGGTCACCAGTTGTGCGGCAGTTGCAGAACTCGGCGGTGACTCCGGAGTCTGTGCCTGGAATTGGGCTGACAGATTCCAGGGTGACCGTGAGAGGCGGCCCACCTCAAGCCTGCGCGCTCTGCGCCTGTGTCGATGTCGGGTTGGCTCTGCCAAGGGTGCTGGACAACAGGGCCTGGGGACACGGGGCTGCTGCCCCAGCCTCGGCCCTCATCGGCATCAGCATTCTGTGGTGGGGAGTCCTCTGGGGCTGCCCCTCTTCCAGATTCTATTTGGCTTCCTCCAAGCAATTTGCTACCTACCCAGTCGCCTTTGTTGGTATGTGATATAAACACGATCTTTGTTGTTTTAGTGTATTAGATGAAAACACTGAGATGTGAGTTGGTCTGAGGAGTGTGGGGAATTGGAAGGTGTCCCAGGCAAGCTGGATTCTGCACATACAAGGTGCTGCTTGATGTAAACAGGCCCTTCCACCGAGCTGCGTGCTCAGCCTCCACGGAAGAGGTGCTTTCGTGGGAAGAAGGGCTGGTTTTCCCTTGCAAGTCACAAGTCAGAACCAGCTACTAATAATCTCAGGGGCAGGGGGAGCTAGGGGGAAGAGACCAGGGGCCTCCCTTGAAAGCTAGACCACCAGCGTTTATTGTTGTTGATCGATTTGTCATTCTGTTTCTGTGGGACTCTAGTTAAGGACATTCTTACATATGCAGTTTTTAAAAAGAAGACAACTTTTTCCATGTGAGAAAACTTGTTTTCCAAACCCAAATGACAGCACTCTTCCAGTTAGCACCCTCCCACCCAGCCAGGCTCTCCCCGAGTTCGGTGGTCATGGGGCGCCCTCTCCTCCCTGCCAGGATCTGCCCAGGCCTCATCCCGAGCAAGCCATGGCAGAGACTTAGACACATCTCAGGCATACTTTCCACCCTGTCAGAATTTACATAGTAACAATAATTTCATAGGCTGCATCGATTTTATTGACTCAATTCACTCACCAAGTTCTGCTGGTTCGCTTGGTTTTCCTGGCCATTGTTAATCATAGGTTCTTTTATTTCTATTGTATTTACTAATATTAACACTGAGATCATACAGCATATTGCATACAATATAATGTATAGGATACCAAGAGGCTAGGAAAGAGTTAAAGCAACTGTGAGGTTTAAAAGTTTCTTTCTAAAGCCAGCACTGGTGGCTCATGCCCATAATCCTAGCTTCTCAAGAGGCTGAGGTCTGAGGATTGGGATTCAAATCCAGCTCGGACAGGAAGTGAACACCAGGAAATGAGACGTGGAGCTGTGGCTCAAAGTGGTAGAGTGCTAGCCTTGGACAAAAGAGCTCAAGGGCCACGCCCAGGCCCTGAGTTCGAGCCCCAGGACCAATGACAACAACAAAAAAGTTCCTTTCTATAGGCCAGAACTGTCACTGCAGGTATTAGGTATTAGTATAACAAATCTAGTCACTCGATTTTCTGGCTGAAGGATGCCAATGCACTTACCTAGCTTTAGATACAAACCAGTTGGGCCCAGGCTTATGGAGTCTGGAGGAACAGCACTGGCCATTTAAGGGAGCCAAGTCAAGTAGGGGGTTTGTGCCGAGCAGAAGCCCGAGGGACAGAGTTGGGAGCTCATGGCCTGTCCCCTCCTGTGGTGGGTGGGTAGCTGCCACTGGGCCTCCGCATCATGCGTCCCTCCTCTGTGTGATCAGGTGAGGGGCTCTGCGTCATCTCTTGATCGGCTGTGTTCAGTGCACTCAGCCATTGTTTTACCTGATAAGTCGTGCTACTTGTGTAGGTTCCTGGTTTAACCTGGCAAGTTGGTAGATAGTAGTATTTTATTTGTATACATAAGTTATTTGTCAAGTCTGTGCCTTATGGTTTGTGCTGAACAAGTGGCAGTTATTTGTTCGCACCAACAAGGTGTAGAGACATTTTGCCCCAGCGGTGTTATGGAATGGAGTCATTGAGGACGGCGTACAGCCTGCCCGCGCCTGTTGCGTACGCCGTGGAGAAGCTCAGAGCAGAGCACAGTCGGCGCCGCACAGAGCAGCCAGTCGGCTCATTTGTCCCGTCGTTTCGCGCATCGGCGTCTCCCCGACTGAGGAAAGGATTCATCTCTTGCCGCTCCCTTGCTTTTGCAAAGGAGGCTGTGGTGAAAGAGAAAATGTGTGCTTCGCGTGTCTTATCCTGCAAAGTAGAGGAAGTCACTCTGTGCATTAAAAGATGGTGGCAGAAGTTCACAAATTGGTGTCAGAGGGCAACAGGACAACAACTTAGCCATCTTTGTTGACTGTTTTTTGTTCTCAAATTGGACAACACTTCATTCCATAAACTAGAGGCTGTGTTCCAGGGAGCTGAGCAGAAGAGGCTGGCTTTATAGATTGAGACGAGCTGCAAAAAGCAAAAACAAAGAACAAATTGGTCATTTCGGTGTTCCTTGTAAGACAGGGATGGCAGTCAGAAAAATAGAGAAATGATTGGCTGCCCTCAGGTTACCTTTCTTGTATCAGGATCAAAGCAAGCGGGGAACTTTGTTGTCCTGCAGATCATAAGCAGCCTGCTGGGGGAACTTGTGGCTCTCATTTCTCCAGGTTTCCTGGAAGGTCAAGTAAACAACCCAGTTTCAGGTTGGTGGGGTGGAATTTTAGCCCCAGTGCCTCTGTTTTGATGCTTCCTCTGTGCTGTTGGACTTTGTGTGAGCACTTGGTCCAAAATAGTGATTTTCGGTTTATTGGGCTTTAAGAAAGTCTTTTCTCCTTTTTCTTCTGAGGAATACCAAAAGGTGTGTATACTTTTCACTGTGGTTACAAATACCCCATGATTGGCATACTGATGTCATGTGGGTCCTTTCTTTCTATCTTATACCTGTCTTGTAGGAGAGTTGAAGGAATTTGCTTGTTATGGTTTTAATGGGGTATTTATTGCTAAGATTATTAATAATTTGTTGGGATTTTTTTAAGGAAGAGTAAAGCCCAACCTTTCTCTGTTTTAAATTCCGAATGACTAGGTTAAAATAAACCAACTTGTGGAAGTGTCAGTGACACACTCATCAGCTGAGTTCCAGAAGCGTCCTGTGCCAGCCGGTGGGAGGTGGCTGTCTGCGGCGCCTAGCACTGCAGGTGCATTGAAGGACTCTGCCCAGACCCCAGTACCACTGCCTGAGGGCCTGAGTGAGCAGGCCTTTGGAGACCTGGAGTCAGAGCTTGAGTGCATTTCCTCTCCTCTGCCTCCACCTTTGCCTGTGCCAGCTACACCCCAGACTGACAAGAAGAGCTAAGGAGGGGGCTTCTACCCACCCCAGAAGCTCTAGAATGTCCTTGCTCAAGAAGTAGTGTTGTTGAAGTCTTAGCAAGGTCTGATTTTATTGTAACAAGATAAAGTAGAGAAAGATAGAAAAAGAGGGGAAACTATTTCCTTCGTCATATGTAAGAAATGGAAGTCAAGACTCAAAATGGTGTCTTACCTGTGGCTTTTATTCTTTCAGAGCTGGAATAGTATGCCCTAATCCTAGGACAGTAGTGTGGGGCCGCTAAGGCAAGTGCTGTTTACTCTGTTTTCAAGAGTTTCTACCATCTCAATCCCTATCCATCCACCTCTCAATGTGCTCAGGAGACAACTCTCTCTCACAGGTTTGGGCTTTCTGCCTACCAGCCCCATCCTAACGTCATCTGAACACCCCATTTGAGCCTCTTCATTAGGATAAACTTAAGTGAGGTCTCAGAGGCTTAATACCAATTACAGAAGACACTCTATTCTTATCATACATATTCCTGGTGTTTGAAGGGCTCTGTGCCAGGAGCTGTGGGCAAAGAACAAAGGTACATTCATCATACCGCAGTGAAGAAATTGGAAAACACGTACTAAGTGAAGTCTGTTCTTGGAATGCAAGGCTGGCTCACCACTCAGAAATAAGGCAGTGGTATTCACTATATTAACACATTAAAGAAAACTAATAACATGCACACGCACACACACGCGCACACACACGCGCGCGCGCGTGCACAAAAATGATCCATCCTTGTCCAAAGCTCAGCAAACCTGAGATGTGTGGGAATTGGTCTGACTTATGGAGTGTCTGTGCAGCCTTTCAGCCCCACATCGTCAGTGAAGAAGGGACTGAGATCTTAGGCAAGGCAGGGACGTCCTCACTGTTGCTCAGCATTCCATTTCCAAAAGGCAAAGGAAGAAACGCAAGGTGTAAATGCTGAAAGGCCATGTTTATATGCAGAAAATGGTCCCTGAAAAAACCCTTTGCAATCTGCTAAAGCATTTTTACAACTAGCAAGATAGTAGAAAGAAAGACCAAGGCAAAGACCAATTGTTTCTCTATATATTTCCAGTTCCCAATACCGGTGACATTTGGACCTCAAGGATGGTGTTGGGGAGCTCGTCCTTAATGCTCTTATCAACTGGCAAGCTAAGTGAGGCAGAGATAGACTTTGAATGAACTGGTTTGCTGCAGTACACACAAAGGCAGAATAAGCAATAAGCTAAAGAAGTATATGAAAATAATATCCAAAAGAAAATTTCTCCACCAGTGTGCTAGAAATTAACCAAGTCCATGGAAGAAATTGCTCAAATGACTACTCCCAAGTAGTACTCATGTCAGTCCAAGATGGCGTCAAGCTGCTTCTGAAGTCGTAAGAGCTGGTCCCTCTGCAAGGCCATGCTGCCAGTCCCCTTTCAGGGTGAGTGTTTGCAGAGTGGAGTCACAGCAAGATGTGTCTCAAGTGGCAGTCTGAAAGCTCAGTATTTATAGTCCCAGAAGGTGGATTATCTCAGCTTCCAGATGCCAGTTTTAGAGGAAAAGGTCTGGGACAACATACCTCATTTGCATGTCAGTGCACAGTTGTCAGTCAGCCAGTTGTCAAGGTGACTGTCACCCAGCCACTTGGCTCAGCTGCAGCTTGGTTGCAAGATAAATCTCAGAAGGAGTTCATTCTGCCAAAGCACAGTTCTCTTGATCATAATTAAAATAGCAACTTGCTTCGACCCCCAGGAGCCATAGCGTGGCAACACACACAGCAACAACGCTTACATGATAATGCGCATGTGCATCTCTACCAAAGAAGGGGGGCGTCTGTATACTCATAACTACAGAAACATCAAGTAGAGAAGTAAATCTCAGTTTTCAAATTAATGGAGAATAGCCTGTGAGTTGGAGACTCATTAGCCTTAAGATGTCAGTTTTCACCATACTGATCTATGGATTCCATGCAATCCAATTAAAATCCCTGCAGGCTTCTAAGCAGATTGACTTGTTGATTTTAGTACCTTACAGAAAAGTAAATAAATTCGATTACCGAAGTAATTGGGAAGAATAGAATCTGGAGACATCCCCTATTAGACTTAAAGACTTACAGTACACATGCAGTAGCCAAGGTCAAAAGCAACCAAGGCAAAAGACAATTGCAGAGATCAGTGGAACAGAAAAGAGCCACACCATGTGGCCAGTTGACCTTGACAAAAAAAGGACAATAATTTTAGCATGTGTTTCTGGACTAATTGAGCATTCATCTCCAATGAAACAAACATTGCTCTGTAACTCACACCTTATAAAAAATCTGATGCAAGCTGGACTGTAGACCCAAGGGTAAAAGACCCAAGTGTGCTGTCTTTCATTGGAGAAATCAGGGACTAGGAGAGCCATTATTGTGCATTCGTAGGGACGGTTCCCACAACACATTCATTCCATGGGAGAAAATGATAATAAAATGGATTTTGTCAAAACCTCAACTTTGACAGACTGAGAAAATACCAGCAAATCACAGGACAGAACGTGTACTAGAATATATGACAAACCTAAGCTACAAGAAAACAAAAGCATTTTGCAGTGTGTAAAAGATTTGAGCAGACAGGTCGGCACGGTCAATGCACAGGTGGCAAATGATGAGGTGAAAAGAATGTTCCCCCTCACGCTGGAGGGAGATGCAGAGTAATGTCTCTACTACGTAGAGCCCCTTCTCCAGGCGCTCCGTGCTGGGGACGGGCCGTAGGTCCTCACAAAGGCTGTGCCAGCCCTCTACCAGCGAGATGCCCTCCCAGCCCTGAACCAAGTGGTTAGCAATCTGTCACTAGCAGGTGCCAACAGGGAGCAGAGCTCCTTTTGTCCTGGGTCATCTCCTTCTCCTCTCTTGCCTATGTATAGAAATTCATTTTGTACAAACCACCCGGGAAGCCTCCGCAGATCTGGAACGCGCACTCGTGGTCCAGGCTGTGTGAGAAAGGACGCAGCCAAGGGCTCCCTGGCCCCGACATACTGGTGACATCCTCAGGTCTGCCAGTGGCTAGCATGCCGGGAATGAGCTGGGGAAGGAATGGCGATCTTCACCAGCCTGGGAAGCTCCTGGGCGTTTCCTGCTGGAAAACCAGAGCCCTGCCCTGGGGCTCCCGTCCATCCTCACTTTCAATGGTGGAGAGCAGAGCCTCAGAAAGCAGAAAGCGGGGAGTTAAACTTGAGAAGCTCTTAGAGTGGCAGTGCTGCACCGACTCAGCTGTTTCCTCCGTAACCCATGGGGAGTGTGGTTTTCATTTTATTTTAATATCCAGTCATTTTCCCAGTTTGTAGCACAATGGAGTCTCCAGGGTAAGATGGCCCCTGAGCTTCAGAGGGGAGCACGTTACCAGATAGTCCACCCCCAAACCAAACCCCAAGGAGGTTAAGGGGCCCTAGACAGAGTGCGGTTGCCTTGGCCAGTGACTCAGCTGATGTGGCCAGGCCTACGGTAAACCCCTGGGAGAGGGGGTGGAGAAACTTCCAGGCTGATGCCCCACCTGCCACTGATCCTGACGTCAGATCCGGACGTCACGTCTGTCAGGCTCTTTGTGAGCAAGCCTTAGCAGTGATGATCAACCAGGAAGTGGAGGAAGGGCTTCCTGGATCCTGAGAACAGTCCTCACAGCCTTGTGGCTCTGGAGCTCACCCCCCCCCCCCCGCCCCCAACAGCCCGGCCTGCAGCTGGCTCGGGAGCCTTTGCTTTGCCCTCCTCTCTGAAGAGAGAAAACTGGAGTCTCTGGAGAAACAAAAGTAAGCCTTGAAAAGGTAAAAGAATAGTAGAGAACTAATAAAGACTAGGAAAAACTTTAGGAAATCTGATAATTCTGTTGCAAAATTTAAGTGACTTTAAAATCACCTGTCAGTAGAATAGGTATTCTGGGAAATGGAAAGTAATGAAAAATAACGAGATGTACAAGCGGCAAAGCAAATGAGGAACCTTACCAATAATGTTTTTTGAAAGATAGAACAAGTGGCGACGAAACAATATTTAAGAACGTGCTGCACTTCCACAAGTATAAGCTCCGTGTATTTTTAGTTAGTATAACTGGAACATGCCAGACCTGTCAGCATACTCATGCATTATACTTAAGACCAATGGGCTCAGCACCAAATGTTAGCAACTCAGCTCCTACAGCATAGGAAGAGAACCATAGACGTTGACCAGGCAAGGGTCATGCAGGGCAGGGTATATAATTTTATATCAGGCCATCTAGTAATAATTTATTACCTTTGGGTTTTTTTTTCATTGTTTATCTGTTGCTTTTTGAGGGCTGGGGATATGGCCTAGTGGCAAGAGAGCTTGCCTCGTATCCATGAGGCCCTGGGTTCAATTCCCCAGCACCACATATACAGAAAACGGCCAGAAGTGCCGCTCTGGCTCAAGTGGCAGAGTGCTAGCCTTGAGCAAAAGGAAGCCAGGGAAAGTGCTCAGGCCCTGAGTTCAAGGCCCAGGACTGGCAAAAAAAAAAAAAAAATCCTATCTGTTGCTTTTTGAGAGAGTTTTACTGTGTATCTGAAACTGGCCTCCAACCCCCAGTCCTCTGTCTCGGCCTCCAGAGTATACTGCTGTGCCTAGCACAAGTCATCGTAATAGGCCACAAGAAACATACATATGTGTAAACTTACAAGCAAGTTCTATCCAACCTGGTAAGGAAGACAGGAGGCTCTTCCTTTGCTGAAGAGAAGTTTTCCCCTTGCCCGGCAATCGCCCTCGCCCCCCCCCCCCCCCCCCCCGCACAGGTGCGCCACTGTTGTAATTAGGATCAGCTCATTCGTTGCAGGCTGTGTTCTGGAATCATTGGTCGATATAATGATTAGATGAGAAAACAAAATGAAAGATATAGATACACACACACACACACACACACACACACACACACACATATCCTGAAGGGAAAGCAAATTTGCATTATTTATGTCTGGTCTGAATATCAGCGTTGCAAAAAGAACCCAGTAAAATCCATTGACTAGCTATTAACAAGAACATGAGTGTTGAGCAGAAGGGCTGACTACTCAAATTTACATACATCCGAGTCAATACCGCAAATGTCACAGGCACCGTGTCTGCAGGGTAGGGGGACGCTCGTGGCCCTTCCAGCTGTGGCAGGGCCGGTCTCTCAGTGTGGACCCTGGCTAGAAGGCCCCGTCACTCTGCCGGTGCACTAGCTCACCGGCTCCTGGTACGGTAGCGTGCGGCACAGGTGAGCTCCTGGCTGCCCAAAGCCTTAGGACTGTGACAGGGTCAGCATGCGGACACATACAGCGGAGCATTTGTAGTGACCCAGAATGCACAAACAAGGACAACACTGCAGTTGCAGACTCCATGAGACGCCCGGAGTGAGCAGCCTCTCCAAGGCCAGGCGCCAGCCAGCCACGGACTGCGTAGCTGGGTTCGTCCTCGCCCTTGCTTCACCCCACACTGGCCATGATGGGCCTCATTTTAAGTACTTGTAGAGCAACAAGCATCCTGAAACCTCGTTCCTGGGCTTGGTCCCGCTGCATGGGGCC
Source organism: Perognathus longimembris pacificus (assembly GCF_023159225.1). Lineage (NCBI taxonomy): Eukaryota > Metazoa > Chordata > Mammalia > Rodentia > Heteromyidae > Perognathus > Perognathus longimembris. Next base: position 55,181,250 of record NC_063177.1, read on the forward strand.
CTCAGGGCACCTGTCTGCCTACCGTCCTGACCACTCCCCTGTGTGCCGTGGATCACTCCTTTGTATCCTCTTTCTGCATCAAAACTATTAGCTTTCCTTTCAGAATTTAGGTTTATTAAAGGCACTAATGCTGCCTGTGATCTGAGGGATGCTTTTTTCTGAGTATTGCGTTGCTAGGATTCGTCCGAGTCGGTGTGTGGTTGCATGTCTGCCTCATAACACACCAGCACTGGAAAGCATGCACCCAGTGCTGGGCCAGTGGTTCAATGTTTTATATACTGTTTTATTATTAAAAAGCTCCTCTAATTCCAAAATCTGCTTCTTTATGCCCTTTCTGGAGGAGAACAGTGCTGGATTGTAAACTCAGGGCCTACTGCTTGCCAGATAGTCATTCCAGTTAAGCCCTTTTTTCATTGATTATTTTTTTCCCCCCACTGGTTATTTTTGAGACCGTCTTTTTGCCAGAACTGCCTCCGGCTGTTGGTTGAGAGGGGAGGACCTCTTGATATTTACTTATTTATTTGTTTATTTCGTCTTGATTGGCCTTGAATTACAATCCTCTAGAAAACTGCCTCCAAAGCCCCTAGAGGGGCTAGGAATGTGGCTTCCTGGGAAAGGGCTTGCCTAGCATTCACACAACCCTGGGTTCAATTCCTCAGTGCCACATACACAGAAAAAGCCAGAAGTGGCGCTGTGGCTCAAGAGGTAGAGTGCTAGCCTTGAGCAAAAAAAAGCTCAGGAACAGTGACCAGGCCCTGAGTCCAGGCCCCAGGACTGGCAAAAAGAAGAAAAAAAGCAGCTAGAATTTCAATCCTGAGTCACTTGAACCCAGCAATAGGGTCTTGCTTTGTAGCCCCGTTTGCTTTGGACTTGTGATCTTCCTGATTCAGCCTAAAGTGCCACCTATCTTGTTTGTCCCTCCCCCTCTCCCCCAGGGGGATGAGAGCTTGAACTTGTTTCCTCAAAGGCTGGCACTCTTCCACCCAAGCCACACATCTAGTCCCCACCTGCTTACTTTAGAAGGCAGCTGTGCTTGCTGCTCAACACGTCTCCCCCAGCAGTTTTGGATGAGCCATTGTTGCGGCTCGAGGTTCTACTTCCGCTGAGTTTGCAGAGGCGTGGCTGCGGGCTGCGTGGTCGCTTTGGTCTGTGGAGTGGCTCTTTATCCTGGATGTGGCTTGTGACTCAGGTGGGAGCCCTCTGAGGAGCCATAGAAACCCCAGGGCTTCCTCGGGCTCTCTTATTTGACAAGACTTAACCTCCCTTCTGCCTTCTCATTGTCAAGGGAAGCTGCACTCTCCCTGTGCATTTCCCTTCTTTGGGGTATCCTCCACGAAGGGGCGGGGGGGGGGTGTCCTTGGAGTTAGTTGTGCTCGTCTGATTTGCAGGTCACCGGGTTTGCGTGCCGGTCTCGGCTCCCTCCTTGCGAAGGCCGTGCTGATCTCTGGCTCCGCGCTGGGAGAGGCGTGCAGCCTCTGCGCGCACGCTCCCCGTGTGAATTGTGGGGTGCAGCAGGGGCGGCTCACCCACAGTGACTCTTTCTCTTTTGCTAGTTCTGTCTACAGTTGTTTGTTATTTTCAAACGGTTGGTTTTTTTTTTATATTTTGTTCCGTTTATTATTGCTATTGGCAAAAGGATTAGTCTGATATAAATGGTTCTGTCATTACGAAACTCCAGAAATCCCAATCGATAAGTACATTATGGATGAAGAGACCAGAAACATGGCTTGCGGACGGCTCAGGCCTGGACGCCCATTTCTGGTAGCGTGTTCCTCCCGTGACGCCGCAGTCCCGAGAGCGGGCGCGGACGCGGGGGGCTTCCCGCAGTGCAGTGAGCGCGGGCCGGGCGCCGGAGCCGCCAGCCTGCCGAGCGCGGTGCCCAGAGGACGGGCTCGGAAACGCGAGCCGCCGCCACCGACACCAAAGACTGCAAGTGGTTTAGCTCCGGTTTAGCAGCCGCCTCTCCCCTGCGTCTCGGGGGAGGAGCCACTGGTCTGCCCCGGACTGTGTGCGTGAGCGTGTGTTGTCGCCTTTCTGGTCTGGAACTTTCTGTCCTTGGAGTCTCTCGCACTCCTAAGGCACTGCTGTCTGTGCTCTCCCAGCCTCCTGCTCCGCCTAGGGCTCCCTTCTGGGGTCCCCGGCTGTCGCCAGGTGTGTGTACCGGTCCCCTTTTTGGAGCTCAGGGCCCAGCAGTTTTGTACGCGCTCCATCCACCCATCGTGAGTGGGAGCTGCGCACGGCCACCTGAGCCCGCGGCTCGCCTCGCCTCGCCTCGCTCCCCGCACCTTCTGGAATGGGGGTGACCGCCCCGCGGCTTGCTGCTCCACCTCTGGCGATGCACATGCCGTCCATCCTCACAGGGAGGCGTTAGCTGCCCGTCACCAAGCCAGGATGAGATCATGAAATGGGGCTTTTAAACACAGGCCCAAACACCTGCTCCCATCCGTCAGCGGGGCGCTCGCCCCTGCCTGCCTGGAAAAGGTTAGAGCGAAGGGCAGAAAGGGGGACAGGTGACGGGCATGGGCAGCCAGGCTTAAAACGACAAAGGAGGACCGAAGGGCCTTCACTGGCCAGTCCCAGTGTGTTCGGGTACAGTGCGCTCAGTCCTTCCCTGGGGCAGGGTTCTGGAGGAGGGTTCATCACCACTGTGGTCACTGGGCAGGATGAGCATGTGCCCGTGGGGGGGGGGGGGGCTCTCCTGCTGGTCCTGCTGGTTCGTTTCTCGGGGACAGTTTTTCCCATCCTTCTTATAACCTGCTTATCACTCCTGCCCTTCTGGATTCCAAGGTGATTGCACAGTGACTGCCGAGAGAGCGGCGTAGAGCAAAGACACAGAATGGAGGCAGAGGTGCAGAGATGCCAGGCTTCTCGCCTGCTTTTAGTTCATTCTTGGGCCCAAGTAAGGAGCCGGTGCCTTTCAGCAAAGCAGTTCCTAAGTACCGATTACAATCAGAATTCACAATTTTAAATATCGTTTGTACTGAATCCTTATTAAAAGTAAGGTGACAGTTTGCTCCTGAAACCCTGTTAAGTCGGGGCACATCTGTCGTTGCTGTTTGCAGGCCGCTGTGCTTGAAGGGGGCAGCCCAAGCATTTATGTTTCTCCCACTAGAAACATTAAGCTGCCTTTTTACTCAACATTGCCATTGATTCTGCCCTGCCATGTGTCGATAGCCCTGACAGGAGAGAGGAAAGATGGCTTCCTGCCTTGTAGCCTGCACGAGCGAGGCAGAGCCTGTCCGTTCCACGCCTGCCCTGGAGAATGCGCTGCCTGTGGATGCCAAGTCGCAGCTCTGACTCCCGTGACTGTGCCATTGAGCTCCTGTGCCTTTATCTTCTCCCAGCTCCTTTTGTGTGCCTTGGGGTTATTCATGTGCACCTCCAACACACTCCAGCTCGCCTTCTTAAGAAGGAGACAGAAAAGTCCAGGCTGCTCCACGCTGTGTGGTCTGGAAGCCTTGTTTTATGTCACATCTTAGAGCTTGTCTCCAAGGATGAGGCTCCACTGACTGCGTACCGACTCCTTTCCTGTGCTGGGGACTCACAGGTGCAGCTCTGGAGTCTAGCACCTTTCACGCTGCCAATGAGATTTTCTTCTTAAATCCAAGAGCTGCTGTAATTAGAGTCTATTTGTTTACCGTGGCTGTTCCCGATCCCACTTTTAAATGCTACCTTTGCTGACGGGCCTTCTTTGCATTGAACATTCCATTCAGCTCCTCATGTTCTTTTCTTTCTCTGCAGGTTTTGCATGCAGAAGTGTGTCAGTCTGGTGCCTGGAGTCACCCTGGATTTGATTGAAAAGTAAGTAAGATTTTGAAGCCCTCGTGGCTGTCTGGATCTGAGGGGTTCTCTTCAGTCAGTTCTCACAAGTGCTTTCTCTCAACGTGAGGCCGTTTCCCTTTCATGTGGGTATGTCCTTTTGTTCTCTGATTAAAGCTGTTTGTGATGGTAGCACTGGTACTTAGTGTAGGTGGTGGCCAATGTGGGACCAGATTAAAAGAGAAATGATAAAAAAGCTCGATTCTTCAGAATGTTTAAAGTACTGCAGACTCTAAGCCAGAGTAGAGCAGAGCACAGCTTTGCACAGACCATCTCTGCCTTCCTGGCTGCAACAACCAAATTATGGTTGTACTTTGACCTCATTTCCTTAAACTTGAACTTGACATTCGGCATTCGGTAATTCCCACCACTTCTCTCTTTACCTTACTCTTGTTCTACCTATACCTGTATCTTTATCCCTACCTCTGTTTCTACCCTTACGCTTACTCTGACCCCTCACCATTTTTCTGTTTAGAGCAGACCGATTCCAAAGACTGGACCAAAGCCCTGTGTTGCTTTCCCACCCCAGGCCTTCTAAGTGTATCGAGCAGTGAGCTCGTCCTTTGTGTTGATCTCTTTGGGTCTGCGATGGTGCGTTGTAACTCTAAACATGACTTGCATTTGGAGGGCTTATTTGTTTTGTTTGTATGTGTGTTTAAAAAAAAATAAGTGTCGATCTTATTCATTTTATGCATTTCAATGATTTGACCACTCTCAGTTCACCCTGACTCATGTCAGCAATATGCAAAAACTGCAGAGTGATGGGGAACTTGGTGCTCTGGACCCCAGGTCTCCCACGTTTGGCCTGCCAGGTCACGGATGCTTTGCCAAGTTCCAATTACAGAAGTTATTTGTTAAGATAATCAAGGCCTGAAGTTACTAAGTTAGGTCAGGAAAGCAAAGCTACTTCCAAGGCCCTCCCTAGTGAAGCCCCTCCCCGTGTGAGCCGGAAGACACTCGAGAACATGACCTTGGGCGGTCTGCTATGTCCCTTCCATGAGCAGACGGTTGGGAGACTAGAAGCTCGGAATGGCCTGCCACACCCTTGGTTCAGTGGGATGGATTTTCCAAATATGTGTGCACATATCCACCATTTTAAGAAAGACCCAAAGGACCCATGTGCAGGGCAGGGCATAGGCCTCAGCAGCAGAGCAAATGCTTAACAAGAACCAGGAATGGGGTTCAGGCCCAGCGCAGGGGGTGGGGGGAACCATTCGTAGTTTATTCTGAGTACAAAGTGGAATTTTAATAAAGAGAAGAGTAGGCATAAATGAATTTGGCATTTCTCTCCCTCTTTAACAAAAACATAGTATGCAAAATATGTCTGTAAGTAAGTAATGAGGACACTTGTCCATGATTGCTTAAGTATACTTCTCCTTTAGTGGCTCACACCTGTATCCTAGCTACTCAGGAAGCTGATATCTGAGGATAACGGATTGAAGCCAGCCTGGGTAAAAAAGTCCATGAGACTCTTACCTTCAGCAAACCACACCTACACCTCCCCCCATTCCCACCCCCACATAAGCTGGAAGTGTAGTTGTGGTTCAAGTGGTAAGTTACCAGTCTGGAGTGAAGTTAAGGGGCAATGCCTCAGTCTTGTTTAAGCCCCAGTACTAGTACAAAAACAGCGTGGGGGTGGGGCGGGGCGGAGAAATAACAATGGTATATATGCTAAATATCTATATTAAGCACCATGCAATGATGGATACAAGGGGGCGGGGAGATGAGTTCAGGGCCTTGCACATGTTTTGTCATTGAGCCCTGCCCCTGAAAGAATGTTGTTTTGTTTTTCTTGAGTTGTTCATTGAAACCCTCTTACATTAACAAGAAAGAACCTGGCTCTTGGTTTGTCTCAGCTTCTTGGTGGCCTCCGTACCAGGCTGCCAGGGCTGACCTTGAGAAAAGGTCTCTAATGACCCATCGGTGTCCTCTCTTGATAAGCTCTTGGCCTCAGGGCAAGGAGGCCCCATTCCTCTCCCGTCCTTTGCCAGCAACTTGATAGGCAGAGCATAAACTACACAGGAAAGACTGCCCAATGGGACTTGTAAAACCAAGTTTAAAAATGGACTGGAGGGCCTGGGAAGGTGGCCTAGTGGTAGAGTGCTTGCCTAGCATGCACGAAGCCCTGGGTTCGATTCTTCGGCACCACATAAACAGAAAAGGCCAGAAGTGGTGCTGTGGCTCAAGTGGTAGAGTGCTACAGAAAGAAGCCAGGGACAGTGCTCAGGCCCTGAGTAGGCCCTGAGTTCAAGCCCCAAGACTGGCCAAAAAAAAAAAAAATGGACAGGAGACATGAAGAGAGGTCGCTGAACAAAGATGAGAGATGGTGTGGATTGGTGGCAAATAAGCATATAAAAGGATGCTCACTAGCACTTACACAAATACAAAGAAAAGCCCCTGCACACCTGTAGAATGGCTGAGTTTGGAGACTGCCGGTGCCACGAGCTGGGAGGACGGGGAGCGCTGGAACCCACACACCAGCGCGCCAGAGCTGCTTGTCAGCGGTGTCCACCAAGCCACGTGACCCAGCCCCTCGGGTGCCTTGCCTAGAGGACCCTGTGCGTGTGTTCACATGGAAACCTGCGTGTGAATGTTTGTAATCCTTCTGCTCATTATCACCCGCTCTGGAAGCAGCCAGACGGTCTCTGAGAGCCGAAGAAACACACAGGCAGCAGACGGGCATGTCTGATAAAAACAGACTTAGCTTCTGGGGACTGAAGGGCCAGGGACAGAAGCTCGGACATCTGTATGAGGCTACGACTTTCACCATCCTGCGTCAGGTCTAATTGTGAACTGTAAAAACAATAGTTCTGATTTTAGAGAGGCTTACTTTCTAAAGCTTGTTGAAAAAGTATTTCTCAATCTTCCTACTCCCCTACGTTCATTACGGGGTGGGGGTTGTTCATTGTGATATTTGTAGTCATGTCTGCAACGTATCCCAATCTGGGCCACCGCTGTGGAGCCGGTCGGGTGTACGAGTCATCGTAGACGCCTCAGGCTGCACGGTGAGTCACTTAGGAAGGCGTGTTGACAGGCATCTGAGTCACTGCTGCCCGGGACGATCCGCAGACGCACCTGCTCCTTCAGGAGAAGCGGGCTCACACCAGACGTGCCGTGTGAAATGCCACACCGCTCTTCTCCCTCATGGCTTGGCAAAGAGCTGCATGCGTGAGAGTTGTTGAATTAGCTTTATTGTTTATGCCAGGACAAATTCCAGACTTGTGAAGAACCTTTGCTATCTACCTCCAGAAGCCTCCTGGCCACTGCCACTGGGCAGCTATTGGAATCCGACTCTCATGTTGGCAGATCATTGGAGAAATGTGTCCATTTGAAAGAAGATGGTGTTACTGTTACATTTTTATGAACTAGGTTTTCCCCAGTCCCATACGAAGCAAAGCTCTCCGTGAGTAGACTTGGTTTTGCTGTTACAAAGCTGGGCAGCCAGCAGAGCAAACCTCTGAGTCTGATGCTGCTTGCCTGGCGCCATGGCCTTTACAGCAGAGTCCCCCACTCTGCTTCCGCTTTCTGCAGCCATCTTCTCCAATTAGGTTGGTGCCAGTGGACTCCACCTTGCCAGCTGATAAGGCCACATCCGTCCACAGCCCCCGAGCTCCCTGTTTGGGGGCTACCTCCTCCTTTCCGTTTGGGGCGCCACCTGGGCACACCGACTCGCCTCCAGTCGGCAGACCCACTCACTCCACAACCATGCGGGCTGGTGTGCCCGCCCCCTGTGTCCTGGGAGAGCCGGAGACGGCTCTTCTTCCTTTGCTTGTGAGCCGTGCCGCCCTGGGCACCGGCACCTTCCCAGCGGTGCCACGCCTCATCCGCGTGGATGCACACCTCTGAACAGGTCCCCCAGCCCATTCCACTCGGCTCAGTGTAGGGGGCCCTTGACCCCTTGACTGCAGTGGGGTTTTGTGTTCTGAAGAGGTTTTCCTGCACCGCGGGCCTGGCCCTCCCCTTCACAGCCCCACAGACTAGGTGAGTTACAAGGAAAAGGGGTCTCAGTTGGCTTAGGGTCCTCCATGTGCGAGGACAGGGGGAGGGGGGAGGAAGGGGGGCACATCTAGCAGCGAGCTTCTTGCTGGACTAGAACAGGGCAGGACGCCAGGATTCAATCATGGGCCTCCATGTTACCACCTTTTCTATCCCTAATCACTTCTCAAAACCCCTGCCTCTGTGTACCTCAGCTACATTAATTTTCTACCTGAATCCCGATTGAATCTTAAAATGTGGATTAGGCTTCAACTCATGAAGTTTTGCGGAGGGGACACACTTCACCCTATCCAAACCACAGCGCATCCCCTCATCAAGCCCTGTGCCTGCTGAGCAGTTGCTCGGTGCCCAGCTGCCCGCGGGGCGGCTCCTCCGCCTCCATGACCTCAGGCGCCACCCTGCTCAGGAATCCAGCCCTGGTCGTGTCATTGCTGTCCCTGGAGCCATCACCGGGGAGCTCTGTGCTTCAGCCGTCCTGGGTGAGGCCCGGGGCGGGGGGCCCCTCCACCTGCACAGGCATGGGGGGAAGGGGCGAGCTGCAGCCATGGAGCGGGGAAGGCATCTGTTTTCTCCCCGAGCTGCTGCTCTGGAAGGAAGTGAGGGCGACCTTCCGCAGCCCGCCCCCGTTTCTAATTATCTGCGCTCACCTAGCCGCCTGATGAATAAGCCTGTTGCTGCTGCAGTGCGTATTTGTATTCCAAATCCTCCGAGACAGCAGCAGTAAGATCCATGCTTGGAAATTAAGGGACATTTTTCAGCCCTGAAACAAAGTAATGAAACGCTTAAACAGTGCTAGAAATATTAGGGTACTCGGAGAGCTCCAGGGAATGGAGCTGAGTCTGTTCCACGAGGCAGTTCGTTAGGATTCTCATCACTGAAGGCTCAAAGCGTACAAAAATTATTCATGATTAACATCGATTGTGTAAACACGTATTCTAAAGAGCTAACAGCCCAGTGTCTGGAGCAGCCCGGCGGCCCCAGCCTGCTGCCGCCTCACAGGCCGCAGGCGCGGAGCCCCCCACGCTGGCTGGGGGAGGTGATCCTAGCATTGGTACCGTAAGCGCTTTTGTGTCTGCTATGGAGACTTGCCCTGTGTGCGGTGCTGTGTGGTGGTAAGCCTCGCCAGGCCCTTCCACTGGTTGCTAGCGTCACCTAACCGTCTACAAGCTGGGGAACAGGATCCATCTAGCTGTGTAGCCTGCGCTGTCACCAGCAGGACCGGCCGGGCCGGGCCACGCAGTGAGCCAGAGCCGGAACAGTGTGCACGCACCGTGCCTGCCGTGTGAGCTCCGTGGAAGCAGAGCGCACCGTGCCTGCCGCGTGTGCTCCGTGGAAGCGGCACGCACCGTGCCTGCCGTGTGAGCTCCGTGGAAGCAGAGCGCACCGTGCCTGCCGCGTGTGCTCCGTGGAAGCGGCACGCACCGTGCCTGCCGCGTGAGCTCCGTGGAAGCAGAGCGCACCGTGCCTGCCGCGTGTGCTCCGTGGAAAGCAGAGTGCACTGTGCCTGCCGCGTGTGCTCCGTGGAAGCAGAGCGCACCGTGCCTGCCGCGTGAGCTCCGTGGAAGCAGCGCGCACCGTGCCTGCCGCGTGTGCTCCGTGGAAAGCAGAGCGCACCGTGCCTGCCGCGTGAGCTCCGTGGAAGCAGCATGCACTGTGCCTGCCGCGTGTGCTCCGTAGAAAGCAGAGCGCACCGTGCCTGCCGCGTGAGCTCCGTGGAAAGCAGAGCGCACCGTGCCTGCCGCGTGAGCTCCGTGGAAAGCAGAGCGCACCGTGCCTGCCGCGTGTGCTCCGTGGAAAGCAGAGCGCACCGTGCCTGCCGTGTGAGCTCCGTGGAAAGCAGAGCGCACCGTGCCTGCCGCGTGAGCTCCGTGGAAGCAGCATGCACTGTGCCTGCCGCGTGTGCTCCGTAGAAAGCAGAGCGCACCGTGCCTGCCGCGTGAGCTCCGTGGAAAGCAGAGCGCACCGTGCCTGCTGCGTGTGCTCCGTGGAAAGCGGAGCGCACCGTGCCTGCCGCGTGAGCTCCGTGGAAGCGGCACGCACCGTGCCTGCCGTGTGAGCTCCGTGGAAGCAGCCCAGGCTGCCTGGGCCTGGAGTGGAGGCAGGTGCCTGCCTAGGGTCCCCCACTATCAGGGTGCAGTCGTAATATAGGCTTGAAAGGAAAAACACTGAGGAATGTAGCCCTGATTGAAAAAAGTGCCTTTTTGCCTCCGTAAATATCCCGGCTGCTTTGAGGTGAAAGTCAGTCATTGGTCAGTGTGTGCCAGTCACTGACCAGACCAGTAACGGCGCACTGGAAGCTAAGCTAGCGACGGAAGGGGGAGCAGAGCCCCAGCAGGCTGCACGGCGGGGCCGGAGCTGGCGGAGCACACGTTCTGCCGGGGCACAGAGCATCGTGGCCAGCAGTCGTCCATTACACGGCCCGTGCGCGCCGCCCCGGGGTGCCTGGCACTGGGGCTGAGCTCCTGCTGTGGCCGCACTCAAGTCGATCTCGGTCAGAAGGGAGGAAGGGCCAGGCTGTGCTGAGGGGCCGGTGTGGAGAAGGGAGAGCGCTTGGGGCCCCACGGTGCCTGGCCACAGAGCTTCCATCGCCCTCACAGTGGTACCACAGCACTGGCCTTGGTCAGCAAAACAGGCCTCGTGGCCCCGACCCTTGGGGCTCGGGGGCCCCGCAGCGTCCGTGGCGCTGGCTTCATCTTCGCCGGGCTGGGCCCTCTGTCCCGCGGGGGGCTGGGGAGGGCGCGAGCCCGGGGTGGGTCTGGCGCGTGCCCTCCCCCGGCGGTGCCAGGGTGCAGCAGGCTCCGAGGGGCTTTTCTTAATTGGAGACAGGTTTCCGGGTGGGGAAGCCTCGGAGCCACCTTCAGGTGACAGACGGTACTGGCTGTCGCCCTGAGCCTGGCTAGGTAAAGTGGGGGACACAGCGGGCGCAGGACTGGGAAGGCCAGGCCTTCCGCACCCGATGGACGCCTCGTTCCATTTGCGGGCACCTTCCTGTCCTTAGTCCACCTTCATTTTGCTCTGCTCTGGGACACTTCTCAGGAAGCCATTACTTCAGTTCCACCTCCCTAATAGCCCCTCTCCTCGTGCACAGCCTGCTTCGGGTGCTGTTTGTTTTGGTGGGGTTCTGGGGCGCCCCCGTTCCCTGAGCACACTGGCTGCCATCCCTGGGTTCCCCCGCTCAGCTGTGGCCGCGTCGCTCCCTTCCGCAGGGCCAGGGCCTTGCACTCACTGGAGCCTGCTGGCTCTTGAGGCAGGCAGGCCCAGGCCCGCGGGCACACACAGCCCGCCCGTGGGCCGCATGTTACGGGTGGACATGCACAGGGAGCAGAGGTCAATTTTGGCCCGAGATGTATCAGAAAGAGCCACAGGGAAAGTGCCTGAGCATCCGAGTGTCTGATCTCAAAGAGCAGATCCCTTACGGATGAGGTGACACCAGGGGACGTCTACGTGTGGGAGGAATCGCTGGCAGGAGAAGGAGGGGCCTCCAGGGAACCCCCAGAAGAAAGTCATCCTGGAAGATGGTGACCTGAATGCACACTGAGAGTCTTCTCTGGTGCCGAGCACCGGGAGAAACGGGCTTGCCCAGGTGATGTTGGGGGACGAAGGCAGGCAGGGTGTCCGCTGCTCTTGGGCTGAAGCCCCTGGAATGGGACTGTGGGCAGACGTGGCTCTGCCTTCCCCTCCTGGCCCAGAGGCCAAGGAGACGTCTTGGGGCCAGGCAGGAGGGGCAAAAGAGGGGCAGGCACACCCGAGGGATCCTGGAGCCACGCTGCTTTCCCATGGCACGGGCTTCAGAACAGTTTGTGCCGGCAGAGCTCAGAGGACAGCTCTCCCCCACCCCTGCGCCTTCGCCCCAGACCCCGGGAGCCCAGGAGAAGGCCGCGTGGGCTTTAGAGGTCACCTCAGGCCCCGGGGTGGGAATCTGCGTGGCGGCTTTCGCTGTGTGCATATCGAGTGAGCCCTGGGAAGCTGCCCCTGCCTGTCTGACCTGCTGCTCCTTTTGATTCTTGTTGGCAGCTTCCCGGGGACCAGGCCTGACTGCAGGGATGGGTGGTGGGATAGGTTCTTGAACAGGCTCAGCGAGCGGCGAGGGAGCCCCAGAATAGCTCCTTCCTGCTCCGCCCGGAGCGCGGCCACCCCCTCTTCCCTTCACTGACTTCCTCGGCAAAGATTAGCAAGCTGTGTGTGTGCACCTTTGGATTGAGAGACACCAAAAATGGGCTTTCAGATCACCGGGAAACACTCTGCCTGTGCACTTGTTTTTAAAGAAAAACAGCATTCATACAGGGCCAGTTTTTAAATTTTTTTTTTCTGATGTCCAGTATCTCAGGTGCTGGGTTCACCATCAACTAATGTTGATTAACTGGTGTAACTTATTCTCTGGAAGGAGCTAATGAGGCTTAAGTGTTTACATTTAATTAGCTTTGCTTTTGGGGGGTTGGACCCAGGGCCTTGGGCACTCAGGCAGTGCTCACCCCCGAGCTGTGCCCCTAACCCGGGCATTCTCAACTTCAGGCTATGGGGTAGCAGAGGCTGCAAACCAAAAATGTCATTGTGTTCTAGTAAGATGCCTTTTCTTTGATTCGGTGACCACATGTGAGTAAATCTGTCTGTATATATCGGGTGACCAGGGAAAACAAGTTTCTTATTAGAGCTCACAATAAAAGCCTGGAAAGCCTCCTGTCTCCGTCTCCATGAAGGTTGTGTGCTGCTGTGGTCAGTGGTCAGCAAAGCTGGTGCTACTCAGGCAGCCCTTGCCTGTGTGTCTTCCTCGTGCGGTGCCTCGCCGGTCCTGTGTGTGCTCTCACTGCTGTCCGTGCGCCTCAGCTGCCTCCTCTTCCTGTGGCGGAGATGAGCCTGACGAGCGCTGGCCACGCTGTACGTGTGCTCTGACCTTCGGACTCTCTGGAGGACCGTGGGTCATGGCGGGCCCCAAGGGGCCCCCTGTCACCAGTATGTGCGTCTCAGCCGCGCTTCTGCTGTGGGGCCCACCGTCTCCAGTTATCAGTCCAGCCAATACTGTTTGCAGAATGCATCTCTTCCATCTTACAGATGATTAAGGCATACCTCTTTTTAGCAAGATGTAGTCGGCTTTTGTTTTAAAATTGACACTGAATATTGTTGGTTTTAACTGAAGTAGTCTCTTTATATTTAGGGTAGTTGTAGACATCTTTAGATTTTCCACATTTGCTTTTCCTTTCTTGGTGCGTTTCCCCCACTTCCTCTCACTTTTCTTTTTTCCCTTTTATTATTTTAAAGGTGATATGGCAATTTTATTCCTCCTTTTCCCCCTCTGTTGGATTATTACTTTACTCTGGACCAGGGTTTTGGGTTTTTTTTTTTCCTTCTATAGCCTAAAGGCTTTCAAGGCCACATAAGGTCTGTCTGCCCACATTATTCCAGGGCTTGCTGGGGATCCCTCTTTTGTTATAACTATTCTAAAATACCATACCCACTCCTGGCCTTACAGAACGTATACAGCTGGCAAAGGTGGCCCTTGATAGATTCTGTCTTAGAGATTGAAAATAGGGCTTTTTGACTCTGATTCCATTCACCTACTTCCTAACTTCTGTGTGATTTTTCACATGAATTCTTAGTTGTCTTTCTACTTTCATCTCTATGAATGCTTTTGCTGCTGTACAGAAATATTATTCATCCGTGTTTGCCCATGTATTTGCTGTTAGGTCCAAATGGCTGGCAATCCTCATCTCAAGGCCCTAGACCAGTGCCTGGATGTACAAACACTCCCTCCTTACCCTTTCTCCTTGACCAAACAACCTAATTGGCTGCCAGCAGACCAGGGCTTTGAACTGACAGCCCATCTTCCTCCCCACCTCGGGCTGTGATTCCTGGTGCACGCTGTCTGTGCCCCGGCATGGCTGCTTTTGTATCAGCCCCCACCAGGCATTCCTTCTGACTCACTGGAAGTACCTCAGACTATACGCAGGAGGAAGAGGACCTGCGCAGAGCCCTGTGCTTTACCTCTAGTGCAGATCTGCTGAAAAGAAATTACTTTTTTTTTTGTCAGTCATGGGGCTTGAACTCAGGGCCTGAACACTGTCCCTAAGCTTTTTTTTGCTCAAGGCTAGCACTCTACCACTTGAGTCACAGCGCCACTTCCAGTTTTCTGGTGGTTCCTTGGAGGTAAGGGTCTCACAGACTTTCTTCCCTTGGCTGGCTTTGAATTGTGATCCTCAGATCTCAGCCTCCTGGGTAGCTAGGGTTACAGGTGTGAGCCACTGGCGCCTGGCAAAAGTCATATTTCTATCTGTTTGAAAATGCCATGATTTCCCATTTATTTACGTTTTAAACCAACATTACTGAGAGACGAGACGTTCAATAAAATGGCCCACTTCAGCTGTATTGCTTGTTGAGCTTTGACAGATTTATGCCCTCTATCCTTGCTGGTCCATCCCTTGCCTTACTCCGGGCTTGGGTACTTTGGATCTGAGTTTGTGGATTTATATTCAGCTTCCCTTTTCCAGAGCTTGGGAGTGGCGAGATGAAAAGCATAGGTCTGCTCTTAGAGAGCTCCAGGCGAGGCGAGACACAGCCTGGATGAAGGGGTGAGCGCAGACATGCCTGTCGCGTTCTGTGAGCTGACAGAGAGGGAACCACAGCCTGGCTGATGGCGGGGAAGGGTTCATCCCACCCCTGAGCCAGGACCCCAGGAGGACGGTCCGAACATTTCTGAGAGCCACAGACGCCGAGGGCGATGAGTGAAATGCTGCTGGGGAGACCTGTTGGGTGGAAGGGAAAGCTGGGGAGCGGCAGGAGGAGGAGCAGGTGTGTTACCAAGCTCTGCTCCAACTTGCTGGGCCATTCGGTTATCCTGGAGGGCAGGGATGCAGAAAGGCTTGGGCAGAAGTACTTGTTGGGCCAGGAAGGAGGATGGATCTTAGGTAGACTTGACCCAGGCTCCCCCTTCCTGGTAGTGGCCAGGCCCACGCCTCTCCCTCGCTTAGCCCACGGTTGGAGTCACTCTGAGGAGAGCAGGGCTCTCCCCGAGGGCCAAGTTGACTCCTGAAAATACATAGCTAGAGGGTAGATTTTAATCTCACTCTTTGCTTTGAGAATCTAGATGATGTCCAAGCAGCAGAAATAGGATTCTATCTACCAAGACATGGGGAGCCCAGGGCATGTGTGGGAGCAGCTGCTTTTAAGTAGAGGTAGCATGACTCAGATTTGTGGGCTGTTGAGATGATGCAGTGTGCTTCGCACTCTGCCAGAAACTCCAAGGAGATTGATGCGTAGTGAAGAAAGTCATTGCCCATAGGAATTTATTATCTAGTTACATAGAAAGTTAACACGGAGGAGCAATGGCGAATAATAAAAAGAACGCAGCCAGGGCTTCGTGGAGGAGCTCGGGGCGGGGAGGGTCACCTGTCAGATCTGACAGAGGCTGAGCTGAGCATCCTTGGGCAGGACAGGTGAATCTGCTTCTGCAGTAAATGGAAACTGGGGGCCAGGGAAGGGGACTGCATGGGCGGGGCCGGGGGGCCTGAACAAATGGAAACAGTCAGATGCTTTTGTTGCGCCAAGAAGCATAGGGCCCAACTAGAAAAGGAGCATGAGAAAGAGGATTTCACAAACATGACATGTCAAACTGAGCAGCTAGGGCTGGGAAGGTGGCTTCGTGTTAGAGAGAGCTCGCCTAGCATGCATGAAGCCCTGGGTTCGATTCCTCATCACCACATACACAGAAAAAGCCGGATGTGGGCGCTGTGGCTCAAGTGGCAGAGTGCTAGCCTTGAGCAAAAAGAAGCTTCAGGGACAGTGCTCAGGCCCTGAGTCGAAGGCCCAGGACTGGCAAAAATAAAATACAAAACAAAATGAAAACTGGGCAGCTATTGATCATTTTGAGACTCCCTGGGAATGGGCTGAGTCTGTTGGCCACAGGCCTTCACCCTCTGCCCTTCAGATGCCCGGCCTGACCATGCCAGGGACCAGCATTTGGATGGCTGGACGGGCAGCCCATGTGTCAGTCACCCTCGTGGAACCCTGCTCTCTCCTGCAGTGTTCCGTGCAGAATGCCCTGAGCTGTGAGTAAAGAGATGCAAAGGCCCTGAGCCTGTGTGGAGAGAATCAGCAGAGGGCGGGGGGGAGGGGGAGGGTACTGCACCTTGTCGGGGCCTGGAGAACTCATGAGTGAGCGCATCTCTGACACTTTGAGCCTTAGGGAGAGAAAATTCACATGACTTGCCAAAAAGGTGGGCACGCGGCTGCTGTCATTGAGCCTGACTTGAAGCGTGTTAAACTTGACCCAGGAAGATGAGCAGAGCACCTGGGAGCACTCCCTCTGTGTGAGACCGAGGGAGAGGCCGTGACTGGCTCCACGCTGAGCAGGCCACAGTTCTGGGGGTGCGATGTGGCCCGCGGTCTGAGGGCGATAAGGCAGAGGCTGGTTTTCCACGGCCTTGGAAACCGAGGCACCGGCAGCCTAGCCTGCCAAGCCCACCTCCAGCCGCTCATATCTCCTGCGTGTCTCTTATCCTCAGCGCCCTTCGGGGAATCGGGGAGGCTGGGCTGCCCGAGTGTCCGCTTGTCTCCAGTGCCAGAGGCACCTCCTGGAGCTCAGGCTTGTAAATGTTGATCTTAAGGGGGAACTGACCTCAGAGAGGTCAGACGGCCCATCCAAGGTCAGCCACTCGCCAGGTTTATCTACCAAGGGTTAGGTCAGCCTGCGCCATACACACATCCCACCCAACCCTTGAAAATGATCCACAGTCACACTTATCCCACCATGGTTATTATTTCTATTCTAAGTCATTAGTGCCCAGAGCTATAGAAGAAGGCAGTTGCATTTGGGACAGAGAAAGGTAATCTAAAAGCAGCACTGATCAGAAGCAGAAGTGCCCCTGCAGGGTCACCGTCTTGGGAGGACACCTTGAACCAAAGGGTTGATCCACTTGAGACATGAGAAAGGCAGGCTGAGGCCTGAGGGTGTGGCGGGGCCTCCGGTTCATCCCCAACCCATATATGTCCTCCCCGCGAATGGAGACCAGAGGTATAGGAAGGCAGCCACCGGCTGGGCAGGTGGTTGTGGGGTGTGGTTCCTGATGAAGCCACGGTCTGCTGAGAGTTCAAGCAGTACTCTGAGTAGGCCCGGGAGGTAGGCAGTAGTCACCTAGCAACTGGCGGGTTAGCCAGTCGGTCCAGCTGGACATTCTAGCTCACAAGAGGTGAGCTGCACACCTGTGCGGTCTGGAGTACTGGCCATGGGGGCAGGTGCTAGCAGGACTCGGAGAACAGAGACCAAAGCAAATGGAAATCCAGACATGCAGGCGTGGCAGAGGTGCTTCTACAGGGGAGAGCGGAAATGACTGATGACGTAGCAGGACCCGGTGGGCAACTGTGTGGAGAAAGGTCGGCACCGGGCCTTGCTGAATAGCTGCAGAAATAAGTGGCTGTGGCCCTCAGGAGAGGCAGGAGGAGGGCCGAGAGGAGAAGCACCGGGGGGCTGTTCAGGAGCTGGTGCCATGCTCAGAGGCTGTGTGTCCGCACCGGGATGTGCTTGTCAGCCGGTCTCGTAGCAGCACAGGAACTGGCTGTCCAAGAGCTGGGTGCCGAAGGAAGGAGAACCCTAGCCGTAGGCTGAAAGCCACAGGAGAGCCCCATCTTGGGGAGGGGGACGAAACCCTCACGAGACAGCCTGGGGAATCTGAGGAGGAGGTGGGACCCTGCCAAGGAGCCTTCGCTGGCGGGCTGCTGCGTCTACTGTGAAAGTGTGACCCATTTTATTTTAATCTCGCAGTGCGCATAAGGTTAGCCTTCGTGACTCACAGCGGAGACAGGATGCAGAAGTTGCCCAGCCACAGAACAGCTGCGACGCGAGTTTGGCTTCCCCCACCTTTCAGTCCGTGATCTGTTCCTAAGCCACAGCCCCTGAGACTTTCCACATAAAATCCTCCCCTGATGAACACTGTGGATTTAAGTTTTAAGAGGCCCACGTTGGTGGGTAAGGAAATTCCTTCGAGGAGGGGGCAGAGCGACTTTCCGAGTGAAATGTGGGCTTAGGCCTGGCAAGGTCTCTGCTCATCTGGGATCCGGTGGCCTCCCGGGAGGCCAGGCCCGACACTCTCCCAGGTTAGGTACAGAAAGGAAAACCAAAACTGCGTGTGGCTGGAGTGAGCTCATTCACAATGGCGAGACGAGTGTGCTTGCGGTCGGTCACCTTTGTCCCCTGAGAGCGTCTGTGTGCCAGCAAGTGGGGAAACCACGTTGTGCTTGCTCATCAGTGAGTGCAAGGCTGTCCAGGGCCTACCTTTGCATTTGCCTGCTGGCGACGAGCACACAATAGGTCTTCAGTAACACACCTAAGTACCCGTGGGCCCTCACCCAGCCTCTGTCCTCAGTGCTGAGGGAGGAAATCCTGCGGGCAGCTCCTCACTGCTGGGACAGTAGCCTGGGCTTATGCCGCCATCCCTTGACTCGGGTGCGTCGGCGACTCTGTCCGGGTGTGGTGGCCTGTCTCTGGTTCTGATGGTCCCTGCAGCTCCACAGGAGGGCCGCCCATCCCCCACCAGCCAGCTGCCCAAGGTGCTGGGCCCCGCCCTGAGCTTGGCTCCTGGGGCCGGCCTCACCAGCACCCCAGGGCTGAGAATACGCCGTAGGGAAAGGGGTCTTACCTGTCCCCCATGGTTGGAGTGGGTGGACTCCGTACAGTCATAAAGGCACCTTGAGCTCCGGCGGGCTCCGTGCTTTCCTTGCGCACAAGTGACGTAAAGCCAGCCACGCCACCGTGTGCTTTCTTCTCAGCCTCTCGCTAGGGAGCATGCGTTGTAACTGCGTACTGAACCCGCCATAAACAGAAGTGCACCTGCCATTTTGCTATGGCTGTTCCCACAGTTTGCTCAGCACTTCTCTCGCCCTGGTCACAAGCCACCGCTGCCATTTCACGATGGTGATCAAGTGGCACTGTGTGGCTTGGCGCTACGCTCAAGTGCTGTGGGCCAGGGGGTCGTCTGCCCGGTGGACCGAGTGGGCAGGCTGATTTCCACTGGGCGCTCGGCCGTCCCTCGTGCCGGGGATTCCCCCCCCTCGCTGGTCTGCACCAGGGCCTGTGCGTAGGCTAACGAGCGGAGAGATGTGGACCGGGAGAGCCTGCGTGGAGGCCGAGCAGGCGGCGCGTGAGGCTTCTGTGAGGTCCCCTCTGTTGGACCAGACAGTGTCTTCGCACAGACACCACACCCGGTAGTCCTGGGTGACATTCCCTTCCCCACGGCGGGAGACCAGGGGCTGAGAGCAGTCACGGGCTGTCGCTGGCTGGCGGAGCTCCCGGGAGACCACGGGCCCAGACTCCACGGAGAGGACGCCACGCTCTGCTTCCTGGGCTTGGTTGAGCTCGCCTCTCTGCGCACGGTGCCGTGGGGCGCAGCTCCCCACTAGTTGATGGTCCTGTGGATTGAGGAACCCCGTCCCTGTAACTGGGTCAGTCATGGGGGCAGTCGTGAGGGACTGAGCACACAGACGGAAGGGAGCCCGGGACAGGACACAGAAGCGCGTGTTCCGGCCGCTGGTCCGCGCACACTGATTTGAGAGGCGAGTGTCCGCCCGGTGGCCAAACTCACGCATGCCTTACTTTGCCCACGCTGCCTTGATGAAGGACAGCGTGTTGAGTGACGGCCAGTGGTGTTGCTATGCTGGGACGGACAGCCGTCAGCTTTACGAAGGTGGTGGGCGCCCGTGTCCACACCAGGGGTGCAGTGCTCCCCGTGGGCCGCCACGGGCGCTGCTGGGCTGTCTGGGAGGTGCGCTGCCCTCGCAGGGCCCCAGGGCTGAAGCTCTGCTTCCCCTGCTCCTCCTGCCTCCTGCCGTCCCGGGGCCGGGCAGAGCGCAGCACGGCGGGGGCGGGGGAGACCCTCTCCCCCTCCTTGCTTCCTCTTCATTGGTGGGCCCCCGACAGCCTCCCGCCCACGGCCCATCGGGATTGCCCCTGCGCAGCCCGCGCCGAGCCCCACCTGCCCGGGGCTGCATGGGGGGGGGGGGGGCTCCGCTGCGGAGGTGGAGAGGTCTCTTGAGTTTGCAAAGCTGCTTTGAGGCTTCCCGCACGGCCTGAGCAGCGGGGCTGCGGAGAGGATTAGGCTGATGCGCCTCGTTTTTCTTGTCCTATCACTAAGCCTTCTTGAGGACACGGGGCGGGGGGGAAGCACATGTGGCGGAGTTGTGTTCTGAAGCCAGCCCCCCCCCCCCCCCCCCGCTTCTCCACACAGCTTCCTTGAGTGTTATTCGTCCAGACACTGCCATCACACAGCTGACTATAATGGGAATTATTAATCTGCTCAATCTTATAAATAGCAGGAATCACACTCTAGTCTCCAAACTAAATTACTGTGAACATTTTCCTTCTGGGAGGAAAAAAAAAAGTTTCCAGTCAGATATAATTAAACTTGCTACCTAGCGGATGAAATGATGCTTGCTGTCGAGCAGAAGAGGAAATGCCCGCGCCTCAGGCTCTGCCCCTGCCGTGCCCCGCTGGACGGGCTGCGTGGCTGTCCCCGCGCCGAGCCCCGCCCGGCCTTCCCTCAGCTCCCTCGCCTCTGCACGCCCCGCCCCGCCCCGCCCCCGCCCCGCATGGCGTTGCCCAGCACCTGTGCGTGGCGCGCATGGCCCACCCGTCCATCCGGGAGGGTCGGCCGTCGGGAGCGGCCCTGGCCCGGCCTGCTGCAGGCCCTGAGAACGTTGTTGATGACTGAGACGAGTGGTCCTTGTCAGGCGGGACTTCCTTCCTGGCTCTCTTGGGCTGACAGCAACACTCCTGCCGTGGGGAGCCCAGGAAGAGGCAGTGCTGGAGGGTTGTGGGGTACGGTACAGCCCTGACCTCGACGTCCAGTCTGTGGCCCGTGCTGCACACATAGGACTGGAAAGCTGTTCTACCCAGGCGGGTTTGGTCCACACAGCCAGGGCCAGCTGAAGATCCTGCTCATCACGGATCAGAGGCGGGCGGGCGGGCGGGGGCGGGGGATGGAGACTTTTTAGGGTGTGAGCCTGTATAGATTCATTTCCTCCTCATGGCTGAGATGTTAGGAGTTCGGCATGTTATGGAGGGAAAGAGAGCTTTCCGGCCACACGCCCGGCCTCTCCCTCGGTTCCGAGGCTTCTCCTTTCCCTGGCCGCCTTTGTTGCCTCTGCTGCCTCGACAGCACTCACGGGGTGCACCTGTGTTCTAGGATTCCTGGCCGGCTGAATGACAGGAGGACTCCCCTGGGCGAGCTGAACTGGATCTTCACGGCCATCACGGACACCATCGCGTGGAATGTGCTCCCCCGGGGTGAGGCTGCCCGCCTGCTGGGAGGGAGGCCCCCCCCCCCCCCCCCCCCCCCGTGAGGTCCGACTAGAGGGAGGGCTGGGCAGGGGAAGGTGAGAACCTCAGGAGGTTTCTGAGAGGATCAGAGGAGCTCCCTGTGCGGCCCTCAGAGCCACGGCGTATGGTGAGGTCACGCCAGTTCTTTCCTCACTGTTGGGCAGCACGCCTTCAGCTCTCTGCGTCAATACTGGCAGTGGCCTTACTTGTCAAAACTAGAAGTCCTCTTAGAAAAGTTATTTGCACACTGTTGTTTGTTGGTTAGCTGGGTTTCTTTCTTTTTCTTTCTTTTTTTTTTTTTTGGCCAGTCCTGGGCCTTGAACTGAGGGCCTGAGCACTGTCCCTGGCTTCTTCCCGCTCAAGGCTAGCACTCTGCCACTTGAGCCACAGAGCCACTTCTGGCCTTTTCTATATATGTGGTGGTGAGGAATCGAACCCAGGGCTTCATGCATATGAGGCAAGCACTCTTCCACTAGGCCATATTCCCAGTCTCAAATTTTGTGGGACTTCTTTTTTTTTGGGGGGGGGGGTAGTCCTGGACTTGGACTCAGGGCCTGAGCACTGTCCTTGGCTTCTTTTTGCTCAAGGCTAGCACTCTGCCACTTGAGCCACAGCGCCGCTTCTGGCCGTTTTCTGTATATGTGGTGCTGGGGAATCGAACCCAGGGCTTCATGTATATGAGACAAGCACTCTTGCCACTAGGCCATATTCCCAGCCGGGTTAGCTGGGTTTCTAGTGTTTGCTCATATGTGCTACGTGTGTGTGTGTGTGTGTGTGTATGCATGTGTGTATATGTTGCCAGTGAAAACCGCATGTTAGTCTCAACTTGTTTGTAATTTTTGATGGAGCTTCTTTCTGTACTTAGTTCAAATACTGGACCCCAGTCAGTGAAGATGGCTTATCTTTTTATCTGTCCTCAGATCTCTTCCAAAAGCTCTTCAGACAGGACCTGCTGGTGGCAAGTCTGTTTCGAAATTTTTTATTGGCAGAAAGAATCATGAGATCATATAACTGCACCCCCGTCAGCAGCCCCCGCCTCCCGCCGACCTACATGCATGCCATGTGGTAAGTGTCTGTGGGCTTCCGCGGTGGGCTTTCTCGTGCGTGCTCCCTGCTGCGGAGGGGGCGGGGGAGGGGGTCAGAGACCTACCCAGACACCGTGGGGAGGCTTGGCACCCAGACCCAGCTAAGTCAAATACAGTGCCCCCGAGATGTCCTGCAGAAGTGAGAGCCCACCGTGAGCCTTGGCGCAGGGGAGGCCAGTAGCCTCCGGCCCACCCTCCCCCGGGGGGTCAGGGAGCAGCACCCTGCACTGGACCTCTGGCCTCAGTAACGAAATGGCCCCCTGAATTTATGAGGGACATCTAGGATTGCTCCATGAGCTGAAACCATTGAACTTATGATCAGCTAATTTGTATGCTTCACACACACGCACAGTTAAGTGTAAGTCCCTCCCATTGCTGCTGCCACTTATACAAGTAATATTTGTAACAATGAAACAGTGTGATTTGGCCTTAGAGAAGGCATCTCTGAAGATGTCTGGTTTCTTTTGTTCCATTGCCTACTACAAGCTTTCCTTTGATGTAGCAAAACACCGGAGATAATGAGCTTATCGGGGTGAAAGTCTATTTGGGTCATGGTTATAGAGGTCTGTTGGCCCTACTCTTTGGGCCTGTGGCAAGGCAACACCACGTGGTTGAAGAGCATGATAAAGCAAACTGCTTACCTCCTGGCTAGAAACGCAAAGGAGAAGGAGCATGGAGCCAAGCAAGCACAAAGCTGAGTTCAAACCCCAGAATTTCCAAAGCAAAACAGGAACTTAATATTTTTATTTGTATGAGAAAACCAGAATGCTTTGTGCCTAGCACATGCATGGACTGTAAACGTGAAACGTGAAGACACAGTCCCTACCTTCTAGAGTGAAGAGGCAGGAGGTCCAAGTGGACTGCTAGGCTCAGCACTGGCTCCTACCCAGCTGTTGATTTCCTTTTCTCATCCGGAGCGACTCCTGCTCCTTGATGTGTGGACCCAAGCACCAGACCCTGCTCAGCTCTGGCAGTGACTGCAGGGCTGTGCTTGGTAAGACAAGCTCCCCCAGCCCTGCCCCCTGAGGAGAGGAGGCCCCAGGACCCGCCACCGCGGGCCAGATTCAGTGGCTGAAATCCATTTCTGTTGGGTCACGTAGGGACAGCCCTGATCCTCAGCAGAGGGAACGGTGTCTGCGCTCTGCACTGGGACTTCATCCAGCAGGAAGACAGGGCGCAGGGCCTCCTCCACGCTCCCCTCCTCCCTAGCAGGCTAGTTGGTGTCTTCACGATGGGATTGGGTGGGCAGTTCGGAACGAGCGCCGGCTGGGGGCGGTGGAGTGGAGGTGCAGGAGCAGAGCCTGCTGGTGGCTCCCTGTGCCCCCCGGGCGCTACCTGGTGGGAGGCCAGGGATTGACGTCCTGAGACTGGAGCGCTCGGGACTTTGCTTTTGCATTTCAAAAGCTTCATTTTATCCTAGACTCTTTTATCCTTATCTCTGATTTAAGCTGCCCCGCGCGTGGGCCCTTCACTCGCACATGAAGACTCCTTAGCCACTCGGCCTTGGGGGAAGGAACAGTTCAGTGTGGAGAAGGCACAGCAAACCTGGGCCTCCCGGAAAATCTGAGTTCAAAGGCCCCGGGGAGCAAACGTGCCGAATCAAAGAGATTAGCACTGGAGGAAAGCATTTGAACTCACAAATGCTGTACAAGCGGTAGTCTGTTTTCTGGTGGACATGCCGCGCTGTTTGGCACCAGGAAATCCCTTCAAGCACCGCAACGAGGAGCAGAAACTCCGGGGTCTGGAAAGAATTAAAGAAGGTTTAGTTATCTTTATCACTGTCTGTTGTTGCAGAACAGTTGCCACAGCTTGGTGGCTTAGAATAGCGTAATGTCACAGTGCCGGGGGTCCGGGTCCTCCAAATAGAGTCCCTTCAGGCTCAGCGGCACTGGAAGCTGCTCGAGACCCCACTGCTCAGCATCGCTCAGAGACTCGGACCAGACACGTGGCCAGCCGATGTCACCCTGCGCGTCGTCACAGCTGCCGCGCCGCGGGCCCCGACCACCCGCCACGGTCCGCTGGGCGGAAGGCCCAGGCCCTCTGCGCCGGGGAAGAGGCACCGAGCGCCTTCCTCCCCCGGAGCCGCCTGCACGGGGGAAGCGCGCACTGACGGGAGCAGCGCCCCCTAGCGGCGCCGCAGGGAAGGGCGGCGGGAAGCAGCAGGGCTTGGGAAGGAGACCCGCCGGGATCTGCACCGCGAGGGGATCTGCACCGCGAGGGGCTCTGCAGGCCCGGCGTGCCTGTGGCCACAGCTCGCGGGGGACAGACCTGACGGGAAGCGGAGGCTCGGGCAGGCAAGGGAATGGCCTGGGGAAGGGAGGAGTCGTTGCTGGGCACTTGTGTAAATGCCAGCACTTGACTCCGCTTTTAGACAAACCCCGGGGACAAAGAGCACCCGGGAGAAACAACCTTGACCCGGGGAGACGGCCCAGCGGGCTGCAGCCTCACTGTCACGTGAGGCGTTTCTCTCTGTCCTCGGCTCGGTGAGCCTGGCAAGGCTGGGGGGGGGGGGGGGCGCGGAGGGGAGGGGGCAGGGCCTGGGTCCCACCCTAGAGCCCGGAGTAGGCCATGTTCTCTCCTTCAGGGGTGCAGCTCTGTATTCCCCTATCCAGCCAGACATTGGAGATGACCAGGGAGTCAGGAAGCCTGCTCTCTCCACCCATTCATGCGTGCCAAGTCAGAACCGCTGACTACTGAGCACCTTGTCCTTAGCTGTGACCTTGGTGGCCCCTGGCTCTCTGACCAGCTCCATACCTCCTTCCCTATCCTCCCACTGTGCCCAGCCCTGCATGCGACCTCGTCCACGATCCTACGTAAGCGGGTCTGGGAAAATAGGAGGCACCTGACCAGCGGTGCGTTCTGAAAGGCTGACAGGCAGAGCTAGTAGCCAGAGCCTCAGAGCATTTGTTCCAAAAGGGAAAACTGGGAAGAACCCCAGGACCTGCCAGAACGGAGATGTAAGCCGAAGCCACGAGTGCGCTCGAAGAATGAAGCAATCTTAAAATTCAACTTCTTGCTATTCACAGTACATGTAAGCGGCAAAAGCAGAATGCCAGCTTACATCAGCAGCGCTGCTGTGTCTCCGCAGCACGCGGCAGGGCAGGACGGGGCAGGACGGGGCAGGACAGGACATCTCCAAAGCTGGCGGAGGTTTCTTTAGGATTTAAACCATGCCTGCAGATTTCCCAAGCCTTCCAAAAGCTAAACATCACATTTAAAATTGAATTATGGTTTAGCTATCACTTGTTATAAATACAAACCTGGAAACAGAAGAAATGGGTGTTTCTGTACATGGTAAAAACATAACTAGCAGAATTCCCTAAAGTTTAGTACCTAGGCTTCCAGTTCATTTGGTATTCTTTTGAATGATATGGAAAGAAGTCATTATAATCCTGAGTTGAAAAAGTAATTCACGTCATTAGACTTGTCCTGTCTGTGGTCCCCTGTGGCCAGTGGGCTGTTGAAGAAATGCCCACTGGGGGCGGCTGGCTTAACCCTCCAGCAGCCGCACACCCGGCCTGGGGCTGAGGGGGCCTGCGGGGGCCTGGTTAAAAGCACAGGAAGCCTACGAATTCTTTTGACACGTTGAGGCAGTGCCCCAAGCACTGGGGACACACCGCTGTCTTTCTCTGCTGAGAAAGGCTGACATGAAAGGCTGGGAGTATGGCCTAGTGGTTAAGTGCTTGTCTCGTTTACATGAAGCCCTGGGTTCGATTCCTCAGCACCACGTATATAGAAAAAGCCGGAAGTGGCGCTGTGGCTCAAGTGGCAGAGTGCTAGCCTTGAGCAAAAAGAAGCCAGGGATAGTGCTCAGGCCCTGGTTCAAGCCCCAGGACTGGCAAAAAAACAAGAAAGGCTGACATGACAGACTTGCTAACAGAAAGGCCCAGTGAGCCCGTGCGGGTCTCTGTGCTGTCCTGAGCGCTGGGCAGACCCCTGCAGTAC
Source organism: Perognathus longimembris pacificus (assembly GCF_023159225.1). NCBI lineage: Eukaryota > Metazoa > Chordata > Mammalia > Rodentia > Heteromyidae > Perognathus > Perognathus longimembris. The sequence continues at coordinate 55,207,395 of NC_063177.1, forward strand.
TGGCCAGTGGGCTCTCACTGCCCCACCGGGAGCCCACGAAGCCAAGGGCTCTGCCTCGCGGCCGCCCCTCTTCTCATAAGTTCTGCCTTCTGTAAGAAAGCGTACGGATAGACATTGTGAAATAACAATGAAGGCAGTGGAGCTCCGGCAGGGACTTGATCCTGAGTAAGTCATAGACACAGCCTGCCAGCTCCATGAGCCGCTCCAGGCCTGGTGTGGGGCGGCCTGGGCCCCTTTCTCACTCAGCCTGGGTGTGGCCTGAGTCCTCCATCCTCATCGAGACTCCAGGCAGCAGCCCTTAATGCCCTCCTCCCTCGGCGTCAGGGCTGAGGCGCACGTGCGTGCGGTGGCGAGTGGAAACACGGACGTCATGACGGGTCGCCCCCCCTCGCGGGGGGACCGGGAGTCAGCGCCGCCCAGTGCCCTGGGCAGCCGGTGGCTGAGCGGTGCGTGCGCTGCTCCGCCAGGAGGGCGGGGCTGACACGAGGCTGGAGAGGGCCGGCTCAGTAGCAGCCATTTCCCGACAGGGTGCCTGCCGAGAGAGACAGAGCCCAGCCACGGGGTCTGAGTCACCCGGGTCACATTCTGACAGAAGGGGCCGTGAATGCCACCAGCGGTTCCAGCCCCCGGTGGAGGGGACCCAGCTTGGACATGCTGGGGCCTGTGTTTGTCCAGCATCTACTTCTGGAGGAAGTTCTCATCGGACGGCTCTTGAGAAGGCATGCCGCAGTGTGGAACATTCTGGCATCAACACACATATTCTCATTTATAAGCATCTGATTTTTATATATAAAGTTGGTCTTTTAATACACGTTTTTTTTTCTTTTTTGCCAGTCCTGGCACTTGAGGTCAGGCCTAGGCACTGTCCCTGAGTTTCTTTTGCTGAAGGCTAGCACTCTGCCACTTGAGCCACAGTGCCGAAAAAGCTTGCGGCTTTTTCTGTGTATGTGGGACTGAGAGTTGAACCCAGGGCTTTGTGTGTGCAAGGCAAGCACTCTACCACTGAGCCACATCCCCAGCCCTTCATACACTTTTTTTTTTTTTTTTTTTTTTTTTTTTTTTGCCATCCTGGGCCTTGGACTCAGGGCCTGAGCACCTTCCCTGGCCTCTTCCCGCTCAAGGCTAGCACCCTGCCACCTGAGCCACAGCGCCCCTTCTGGCCGTTTTCCATATATGTGGTGCTGGGGAATTGAACCCAGGGCTTCATGTGTAGGAGGCCAGCGCTCTTGCCACTAGGCCATATTCCCAGCCCCTTCATACACTTTTTAAAGCAACGTTCTGATAGCCAAACACACCCATGGTCTCGAGGCAACCTGCCTTCTGCCTCGTTAGGGCCAAGCAGGGTGCTGGGGACAGGGCTACCAGGGGAGGTGTCCCCAGGGGCTTTGGCCAGCCACGTCCGGGCACCTTGCTTGCGTCCCCTTCCGCCTGAGCCGATGCCGTCTTGCCTGTTGTCTGGAGGCCCCTCTGTTGGGTGTCGACTGCAGAGCTGACGCCACAGCTTCTTGTCTGTGTGCTAGGAAGGGCCAGGCAAGTGAAAGTGAAGGGCTCTTGTTAGGGAAGTCAGTGTCAATAGGGGTTCAAGGAGACCTGCGCGCCTCTGACACAGTCTCTCCAGGGAGTTTCCAGCCTGTGGCGCCAGCTTGCATCTGCGCTGGAAAGTGAGCATGCGTCAGTCCCATTGTCTGAAGCCATTGTGACCCGGCATCGACTAGAAGTCAAGGAGAGCCTGTCTGTGGTGCGGGGAGCTGGAGCCCAGGCAGCGTGTGTGCCACTGAGAACCCCACCTCCTTTTTCTTGGGGTCCTGGGGTGGACAAACCTGACTGCAGGCTCCTCTCTTCTTCCTGCCACCGAACACGTGGCTGAACAGGCTTCTCAGACTGGGTAACCAGTAAGCGCCCCCCACACAAGGGAACTGGTTTAATGGCAAATTGACTCCTGCCCGTAGACTAGGATTTCTGGTTTTGAGTGCTGGTTCTGAGTTTTTAGCTACTGAGACACGAGTTCCCTGGCAGGCCTGCTTCCGTGTGCAGCCTGGCCACTGGCAGGCTGCCTTGGACAGGTCCCTCGCTGTTGGTGGCCTCCCCAGCCGTGGCCGACGAGGCCGGGAATGTCACCGGCTGCCCTGGCCCAAGGCTCCTATGAAGGTGGTGAGGCGTAGTCACCTAGAGTTGATCCACTCGTGGAAAGCAAGGTGCTTGCAGAGCAGGGAAGCCGGCACAGGCAGCCGCCAGGCCTTGTCTCCCCCGCGACGTCGCGGCTGTGCCTATGCTTGTGTTGGTTGAGAAGGTTCCACAGGCCGTCAGGAAGCCCCCGGATGCGCGGCCCCACAGGCCCCTGCGCCCTGAGCCGGGACCGGCCGTGGGCCAGCGCCGCCAACCGCGCTCGCCTCCATGGAGGGAGCGCTCCCCGGGCACCGTGTGCACAGACCGAGCAGCCAGAGCGGCCGCCACACCCCGCGCCCGCCCTCCCGAGGGGGAGCCGCTCACCTTAGCACTTGCCTTTTTTTTTTTTTCAAGCAGTACTTGAGTTTGAACTCACGGTTTTGTGCTTGCCACACAGGTGCTCTTACCGCGTGAGCCATGCCACCAGACTTTTAGCTGTGGTTAGTTTTGAGATAAGATCTGCTTCTTGACCCAAGCAGTCTGGACCGCCATCTTCTTATCCGTGCTTTCGTGCTTTCTCCGTTGCGGTGGGAGTCTTGTGAACTTTTTACGCGGGCTGGCCTGGAACCACCACCCTCCCAATTTCAAATTCCTGCCTTACGGAGATGACAGGCATGAGCCAGTGCACCCTGGACGCAGCGTTTTTATGTTAAACCAGAGAAGAGAAGGCCCTTGGTCCCTGCAGTAAGTGCTGGAGCCCTGCAGGTCTGCAGGGCACTGGCCCCCCTTGGAGAAACATGTTGGTTCTAGGGAACTTGTTGCCTGATGCATGCATCCCCGTGAAAGGCGTTGGGTGTCTAGGTTAAAATATGAGTCGTCAGGCTCTTTCTCTCCCATCTTGTCTACCCGGGGCTGGATGGAGCCACAGTTTTGGCATCCGAGGCTGCCTGTCCTTTAGGCCTGCTGGCACCTGGAGCCGTCTCCTCACCACCCATGACCCTGGGCGAGATCTCTGGCCTCCGCTGGGGACGCCGGGAATGAGACCCACCTCAGACGGCATGTCCCAGCCCACATTCCCACCCCTGAAAGGAGGGGGAACAGGGTGGATCAGGATGCCACAGGGGAGGACAGCGGCCCTCCGCCGGCTTTAGGCTCCGAGCGTGGCCTGCTCCCAACTCCAGCTCTGTCACACCCGGACTGTCGCACACACGTCCCCAGAGGGCTCATGGGAAGCTACGTGGGAAAGAGCATTTGGAATAAATAATTGAAAATCTAGTTATTATATCTTTGGGTGGTGATGGAGAGGCTGAATTTTTAGCAGGAGGGGAAGAGGGAACAAAGCCTAACAAAAATTGAGGTTAAAGCATAAGTAATGTACATTTACACTTGGCTCCAGGCGGGGGAGGCTGGTGATGAAATGCTCTGAGCCCGTTTCCTGTTTAATTTTTGATGCAAAGCCATGAGGGAGTCGTTCTCCTTCACTCTCAATTTCAGGGGTCCTGAAACCTGGCGTTTCCCTGTGGTAATGACCTGCACTTGGTGCTCTGATTGATGGGTGCAGATGGAGCTGCGCGGGCGGGAGGCTCTCCTGCGGCCCACCGCCTGGGCGCCTGCCATCCTAGGCCTGGTTCCTAAAAACCCGCTCTTCCAAGCAGCCAGAAGCTGAGAAAGTCCCCTGCTCCACAGATGAGCGCTGCCCCCCCCCCCGCAGGCTCCCCCCACTGCCTCGCCACCGTGGGAGGTGCTAATGCAGACACCTCCCGCTCCTCCTGGCTCCTGCGCCTGCCTGGGTGCCAAATGGTAGAACTGGTGGCTGCAGCAGCCCACCGCCATGGCTCGGGCTTTTATAGGACCTGCTTTCCCACTCGTCCATAGCTGAGAATCCCAAATTAAAGCCGCAAGCTCCATAGGGTTTTATCTAAGGAAAGGCAGCCCCTGGCTTTGTGACCATCAGAGAGCAATGTTCTGTGAGAACAGCATTGTCACCCATTTTAGTTTGATGTGAGCAGGGAGGTCCTCTGGCCTTCCCCAGAGGGAGCGCCCCGCTCTCGGTTTGCAGCCATCTCTGCTTGAGGACCCGGCACCTCTCCTCCACAGCCCTCCCACTGCTCTGCGCCGTCCCCATCCCCTAGGCCCAGAGCGGGGCGAAGACCCTTCTGCGCTGCCCTTCTGGTGCAGGAAGGCGGGGGTGGGGGTCCAGGACCATCCGGGCAGTCGTACCAGACAGGAGCGCGCCATCTCCCTCAGGGGAGCGCTAGCGCCTCAGAGAACTGCCGGAACCTTACTAACAGGTGCTCTCTGCTCCGTGATCTGGAGGACACGGTGGACATCTCCGTTCTGGCTACAAGAAGACACGTACATATGCTTCACCATCATGCACAGCCCCCAAGGGGCCCGGCCTGGCCAGTGCTGTCTTGAGACCCTGCTGAGCTGCAGCCGCTCAGGGTGGCCAACTGCCCAGACTTGCTCTGCCCTCTCCCCCGCCGTGCACACTCCATCCGAACTCCTGAAATAGACGCTTTTCCTGTGAGTAAGTTCCCGGCACCCCCATAGCTGAGCTGCAGTGACCTGCGTTTGCCTCTGTCTCCACAAAGCGTCGAGCTGAGTGCCCATCGCCTGCAGGCCGGGCCGCCCAGCCCAGCACGAGCGGCTGCTTAGCGCCCCTAGCTAGAGCCACTTCCGATGGCCTCCCCTGGCCCCCGCCCTGCGGGGTGGGCAAGGCTAGCGGGAGTGAGGTGCCTTTCACGTATTTGAAATGGGGAAGAGTCCTGCGTCCCGCTGAAAGCTTTGCTTCATTTCTCAAGGAGTTACCGTTCATCCAATGAGTTTCTGAGTACAAGGCGTCTTGATCCGCGTCACCCAGAGCCTTACCTCCTTACTTTCCTTCTGGATTTAAAATTTTTCCATTCTTGTTTTGGTCCTGTATTAAGACATAGAGAAAATGTGCCCTTTTACCTGCCAGCATGCAGTCTCATTAGTCTAAATAAAAATAACACGGAACTCTTGAGTCTCTCAGGAAATTACTAGGGAGAAGAGGTTGCCGTTCCAGAAACAGAATCCACTGTACTGATCATCACTTGGCGCCCCGGAGCGTCGTTCTCACGGCAGGGAGGGCAAGGCCGGGGGCGTCCCTGCGGCGTGGGGACTGGAGCCGCTGGTGCCACGGCCGTGCAGGCAGAGAGCTCCTGCTTGACGATCGGATGCCATGGCGGTCCTGGCCGGCTGGCATTGCTTTCGGCGCCTGAGGCCCAGCCAAGCCTTTGCCTCACCTCAGGGCCTCCCAGGAGCCCCGTGAGAAGGGCACCGTGGCTCCCCACTGCAGCTGTGGTGAAGCTGGGCCGGAGCTGGCTGCAGCCCCAGTCTTGGGACACCTAGTGCTCAGAGGAGAGCCTGAGCGCAGGGCCTGGAGCGGGGGGCACGGGGCAGCCAGGGCTGCTCTCCTTCCAGCCTGCTGTCGTTAAACCCGTGAGCGATTGCTCTGGGACTTCCGTTCTTCCTTCATTCTCCTTCCACAGGGGTTTGCTGACGACTCCCGGTCTGTCCCCACTGGCTGCCGGGCCCGGGCCCCTGGCAAAGGCACAGTGCAGCAGGTGCCTTAGGAAAGGCCAGCGGGATGGGTGCAGTCCGGTTACAGGCAGTAGAGGGCGGCCCGGGAGCCCCCAGCAGCAGCAGGGCCTGGGGGTGGCTGGGGCTGCTGTAGGTTCCTGCTGAGCGCTGGTAGTTGAGACACACTAGCGGGTGCTGGATGGGTCAGAGTCTGTCCTGAGGGGCACGGGGCACGCGTCCGTGGAGCAGGGTGAGGGCTGCCCGGGGCGGGAGGGTGCGCTGGCCACGGCGGTGTAGGGAGTGAGCTCCCCGAGCCCGGGGGAGAGGCTGCTGGGAGGCCCGCTGCGCTGTTGGACCCAGGAGGGCGTCCCGAGGTCCCAGCAAACTCGGAGAGGCAGAGGGGGAGGCATGTCGGGGAGATGGGGTCCTATGGGCGACTGGTGGCATTCCTGTGACTGGGGAGACGGCCCCCACAGAAGTGGGGTGCACCTGCAGCTTGGGAAGGCCGGCCGCAGCCTGCCCGCGTCAGGCCATGCAGGAGGGAGGCGAGGGCCCCCCCCCCCCCGGAGGCTCCGTGGGTCAGAGAGCTGACCCCAGCTCTGCACGGTGGCCCCCCGCTGCTTTGCACAGTGCCCTCTGCAACCTGCAGGACCTGGCTGTCCCCTCTGATCGTCCCCAGCTCAGCGCCCCCCGGGCCTCCGGCCTCCCCGCATGTGTGTCAGCCCGGGAGAGCGGCTTGCAGGACGGTTTCCGGTGGAGGGAGCTCATCCCGTGTGGAGGGGTCTGGAGCGTAGTGGGGGGGGGGGTTCCCCTTCCTCCCCCACATCCTCCAGGCCCCTGGGTGCCGGCGAGGTTGGGAAGGTGCAGCTGCCCGGGCTCCTGTCACCTCCCACTGTGCCGCCGAGGGCTCGAAGCAGGAAGGACGGGTGTCACCCGTGTGGGGGCAGGCGCTGCTGGGTGGCCAGCCACCCGTCACTTCTGGGGTCCCCTGTCATGGCCCACCTGTGGGCGCAAACAGCCACGTCCTGCCCTGTCCAGCTCCCGAGCCTCCAGCAGCAGCGGGCTGGCGAGGAGCCTTACGTAAGAGCAGCCAGCCTGCTGCCAGACATCGAGTCCCACTCCCGGTTATGTAAGACGTGTTTATGAAGCTCCATAAATCATCTTGCCATGTCTGAGTGTCTGAGCCGTGGAGTCGCAGAGAAGGCAGCCCAGGGGCTGGCTGGAAGCTGGAGCTGGCCATGGCGTCTGCTCGCTGGGATCATGGCCTGGATTCCGGGGCCGCGGCGGAAGGCGCACTGCCAAGGACACGCCGCCCCCATGCGCGCCCGTGGCGTCCTCACGAGGGGCGGGGCTGCCCATGTGTGCCCGCCAAAGGGCCTGGCTCCTTCCACCTCAGACGCCCCAGCCGAGGCCCTGCCTGCACACACGGAGCGGGAACCGCCATGGGGGGAGACGAGGCTTCTTTTTGGGGGGGATGTAGAGAATGGATGTGATGTACCAGGTGTGGCGGCCACAGCACCGACAATGCCCACGCAGGGTCTGGGCCGGGTTCTCCCAGACCTTTCTCCAGCTGGCCCCCTCCAGGGCCTCCACAGATCCTGCTGTGTGCCTTTCAGGGCCCCTCGCCCCAAAATTCCCGCCCAAGGCTACTCACTAATGCTGGGGTGCCCCTGTGTTCTCTCCCCAGGCAGGCCTGGGACCTCGCGGTGGACATTTGCCTCTCCCAGCTGCCCACGATCATTGAGGAAGGCACCGCATTCAGGGTGAGTCCCCTCGTTGGCGCCAAGGGGCGTGTGCTCCTGGGGGCTCTGGGGGTGCAGGTTTGGTTCACCCACCTGAAAGAATGGAGCCAGCCAGGCTGGAGACCCGGTCCGCAGTGTTGGTTAGACTGAAATGGCCGCCCTGTCGGCTTTCTTGGTGGAGATCCACCCCCTTGTGTGGGACGGGATGATTCCTACAACCGCTTCTGGGGGGCGGGGGGGCTGGCAACCACCGTGGTGGTGAGGGGGGGTGTGCGTGCACATGTGTGTGCTTGTTAGCAAGGCCTGAACTTGAGTCCTTTTGTTTGCTGGGTAGACACTCTACCACTTAAGCAACACCGCAGACCTTTCTGCTTTCTCTCTGCCTCCCCGCTCCCCCCGCAGAGACTCCTTTTTTGCCCTGGCAGAGCTGGGATGACAGGCATGCACCACCGTGCCCATCGAGCAAGTGGTTCCCATAGGGGTTATGAATTTTTTGCCCAGGCTCGCTTCGCAGTGTGGTCCTCCCAATCTCAGCCTCCCAGGTAGCTGGGATTACAAGCCTGCGTCATCATGCCCATCCGAAGGCACATTGCCTAGTGGATTTGTGCGTGCCTTACAGGCTACCTGCGTCTCTGGGCCTGGCTGGGGCACTGAGGCCATCTTCTCATGGCTCCCGTCTATCTTTCTTCCCTAAATTCTTTGGGGCAGCAACAAGTCCATCCCATCCTCACAGACCACCAAAGAGAATGGCCGTGACCCAGGCAGGATGCCATGCCAGCAGCCCCCACCTCTCCTTCCCATCCCCCACACCAGAGCGGCCCCCGGGGGCCCTGGGCTTTCTTCCACTACCACAGACTCAGGGCGTGAAAACCTCCCAAGACAGGGTTCTGCGTTGAGCAGATCCGAGCCCCGTGCTCCCCTGTGAGGTGCCACGCTGCCTGTGTGCATGCGCCGTGCAGGCCCGGTGCTCTGCCCGATGCCCGCGGTCCCTGCTTGCGTGCATGCGCCATGCAGGCCCAGTGCTCTGCCCGATGCCCGCGGTCCCTGCTTGTGTGCATGCGCCGTGCAGGCCCGGTGCTCTGCTCAATGCCCGCGGTCCCTGCTTGTGTGCATGCGCCATGCAGGCCCGGTGCTCTGCATAATGCCCGTGGTCCCTGCTTGCGTGCATGCGCCATGCAGGCCCAGTGCTCTGCTCAATGCCCGTGGTCCCTGCTTGCATCATGCGCCATGCAGGCCCGGTGCTCTGCCCGATGCCCGCGGTCCCTGCTTGTCTGCATGCGCCATGCGGGCCCGGTGCTCTGCTTGATGCCCGTGGTCCCTGCTTGCGTGCATGCACCATGCAGGCCCGGTGCTCTGCCCGATGCCCGTGGTCCCTGCTTGCGTCATGCGCCGTGCAGGCCCGGTGCTCTGCTTGATGCCCGTGGTCCCTGCTTGCGTGCATGCACCATGCAGGCCCGGTGCTCTGCCCGATGCCCGTGGTCCCTGCTTGCGTCATGCACCGTGCAGGCCCGGTGCTCTGCCCGATGCCCGCGGTCCCTGCTTGCGTCATGCACCGTGCAGGCCCAGTGCTCTGCCTGATGCCCGCGGTCCCTGCTTGCGTCATGCACTGTGCAGGCCCGGTGCTCAGCTCAGTGCCAGCCGTCCCTGCTTGCGTGCATGCTCCGTGCAGGCCCGGTGCTCAGCTCAGTGCCAGCCGTCCCTGCTTGCCTGCATGCTCCGTGCAGGCCCAGTGCTCTGCTCAATGCCAGCTGTCTCTGCCAAGGATCTTTTCAAGGATGGTATGCGTCCTGTCTAGCCAGCAGTGAGTGTTCTGCTTGCAGGAACACTCTCATTGAATTGGGGTGTTGGCAAAGGGAGGGGCACTGTGTGGACCCCACTATAGCTAGTTTCTTATTTTTCTTCATTCTTTTGGAAGTATCACGTAGTATAGAACAGTGGTATGTATTGTAAATGAGCTTGACACAGCTGTGCCCATTTGCACACTCACATAATGAGCACCCACACCGAGCAGCATGGCGCAGCCTCTCGCCTGCCTGTCTACACTGCCACACGGAGGGCTTTGGGGGTGCGGGCTTCCTGACCTGTCTACCTGCTGTCACTTGGTATCATGCTGGCTGCCTGTCACGTCTCATACAAAATCTCCAGGCTCCCAAACCCAATGGAGTCTAAACTCAGGACCTTATGCTTGCTAGGTCCCCGAGCCAGGCCTCTGTACTGGCGGGTCATTTTTGAAATGGGGCCTAAGCCACGTTCCACCATTGTAGGCAGTCACTGGGGTGGGGGAGGGGAGCCACTGTGCCTGGCTTTCCGTTAAGAAAGGGTCTTGTGAGCTTTCCTGCCTTGGCTGGCCTCAAACCAGGATCCTCCTATCTCAGCCTCCAAGGGAGCTGGGATTGCAGGTGTGAGTCACGGGTTCCAGCCTCAGTGGGTGTTTGGGGTTTTTATTTGAGGTGTTCACAATCTGTGCTGGCTGCCCCTGGCCCAAGCTTATTAGAGCCTGAGACTAAAACAAAACTCACACTCACCCTGGCTCCCTTTGAAATATTAACATTTTTTAATGTTATTGTTGCTCCCTACTCCCTAAATTTTGTGCCTGCTGAAAAATGCCTCCCTCCCTCGACCATTGGCCCCTGCCCCGACCCCTGGTTCTGCTGGGACTGCTGACAGTGGCGCGTGGTTGGCTTTTGCGGGAGTTTCGCCCAGTGTGCTCATCGGGCGGACACGGACCTCGCGTGTGTGATTCTGGCAGACGCTGCTGGACAGTGCTCCACGATGCGTGTCCACCCTCACTCCTCCCGCCACGCATGGTCCAGCCCCGTGTCCGGCCTTTCTGTGCCTCTTCCTGACCGCGCTGTAGTGTGCTGTGACACTTCTGCGTATAGGTAGCCCTTGGTCCTTTGTCACGCACTTGTCTCTTTGCTGTGTGGACTTCATTTTCACTTTCTTCATGTTGTTATTATTAAGGTGGTGCACAGAGGGGTTACAGTTTCATAAGCCAGGTGTAAAGAGTAGATTTCTTTTGGGGTAGTGTCACTGCCCCCTCTCTCCTGATTTTTCCCTCCTGTTCCCACCCACAAGTTGTATAGTTCATTTTCAATATAATGTTGAGTACTTATTGGGGTTTTTTTGTTTTGTTTTGTTTTGTTTTTGCCAGTCCTGGGGCTTGGACTCAGGGCTTGAGCACTGTCCCTGGCTTCTTTCTGCTGAAGGCTAGCACTCTACCTCTTGAGCCACAGCGCCACTTCTGGCTTTTTCTATATATGTGGTGCTGGGAATTGAACCCAGGGCTTCATCTATACGAGGTAAGCACTCTACCACTAGGCCATATCCCCAGCCCTCATTTTCACTTTTTTACGCTTTTTTTCTTGGTGAACATAAATTACTTGAACAAAGCCCAGTTGTTTTGTTTTGTTTTGTTTTTACCATTTTTGCTTATGTGGTGAGGGCCCTTGGTGCCCTCTTTGCCAGCCACACTGACGCGCTCCCAGATAAATGTCCCAGGATCTGCTTCCCCAATACCCCGCGTGGTGTGCGGTGGCCCCGTGTCCACTTCCTGGCGTGCCATCCTGGCTTCCGGTCTCCCGGGGTCGCTGCCTCGGATCTGGTAGTGCCTGTGTGAGCTGCTGCCGCTGCTCTTGTCTCTTCTGTAGGCCGTGGTCCTTCACCGGCACCCGCACCCGCACCCCCACCGTGCTGTCACGAGGCCCTAAGCCGCTAGCCCCCGCTCCTCTGACTTGGTTCTTGTGTACGATGGCCTGGGCCACCTTGGGCCTTCGGATTCTCATGTGGGTTTTCTGGCCAGCGGGTTGAGATGACCGTCAGTCCACGGGGCTGGGGGTCGGCACAGCCCTGCAGTGCAGAACCCGTGCCTGTAACCTGGCTGTGTGAGCGCGTCCCTGGGAGACACTGGAGAGGCGCCTTCCTCTGAGCCCGGACGCGCCAGCAGCCCAGAGAATGACTCACACCCGTCCATCTCTGAGCGGAGGAGTCTCACTCAGGGTTACTTACAGATCACGCTTGCTTAGTTGTTCGTTTTTGGTTTTAATCCAAGGGCAAGCAGGGAAGGAGTGGGGATTGATGTTCTAGGAAGGCTGTGGTTTATAGCGACCTTGCCTCTGTTCCCGGGAGGAAATGTGGGCAGTCTCTCCCCCATCGGTCTGATGCTTGCTTTGCCTGTGTTCCTGCCTCTGGCTGTGGGCTCGGGTCCCTGGCGGGTCACGGTAGCAGCGCCTGCCCCGAAATGGCAACAGTCATAGCAAACCTAGTGGACCAGTTTTCCTACACATTTCACCTTCTGGGTTTTTTTTTCTTTATTTGTATGTATTATTTGCCAGTGATTTTATAGCAACTTTCCAAACTTCACTTTTTTATTTTGATATTTTACCCATAATTTCCTGGCCTGGTTTTAGAAGTTGGTTTTACACTCACTCAAAACGCCTAGTATACACCTTGCATTTCCAGAATCAGTAGTTAGAAGGCACAGCTTGTAACTATGAACCACGGGCCTAGCTGGCATTGGTGGGGGAAAGGACAAAGGCCAGCAGGGAGGTTCCTGGCCACTGGAGGGGCTGGAATCGCCGGTCCAGTTAGAGTGTTCTGGGTGCTGTGCTCCGGAGCTCCGGGGCCCCGTGGGTGTCACGCGTGGGAGCCGTGCTCCGGAGCTCTGGGGCCTCGTGTGGGTGTCACGCGTGGGAGCCGTGCTCCGGAGCTCCGGGGCCTCGTGTGGGTGTCACGCGTGGGAGCCGTGCTCCGGAGCTCCGGGGCCTCGTGTGGGTGTCACGCGTGGGAGCCGTGCTCCGGAGCTCCGGGGCCTCGTGTGGGTGTCACGCGTGGGAGCCGTGCTCCGGAGCTCCGGGGCCTCGTGTGGGTGTCACGCGTGGGAGCTGTGCTCCGGAGCTCCGGGGCCTCGTGGGTGTCACGCGTGGGAGCCGTGCTCCAGGGCCTCGTGTGGGTGTCACGCGTGGGAGCCGTGCTCCGGAGCTCCGGGGCCTCGTGTGGGTGTCACGCGTGGGAGCCGTGCTCCGGAGCTCCGGGGCCTCGTGTGGGTGTCACGCGTGGGAGCCGTGCTCCGGAGCTCCGGGGCCTCGTGTGGGTGTCACGCGTGGGAGCCGTGCTCCGGAGCTCCGGGGCCTCGTGTGGGTGTCACGCGTGGGAGCTGTGCTCCGGAGCTCCGGGGCCTCGTGGGTGTCACGCGTGGGAGCCGTGCTCCAGGGCCTCGTGTGGGTGTCACGCGTGGGAGCCGTGCTCCGGAGCTCCGGGGCCTCGTGGGTGTCACGCGTGGGAGCCGTGTTCCAGGGCCTCGTGTGGGTGTCACGCGTGGGAGCCGTGCTCCGGAGCTCCGGGGCCTCGTGGGTGTCACGCGTGGGAGCCGTGCTCCAGGGCCTCGTGTGGGTGTCACGCGTGGGAGCCGTGCTCCGGAGCCCCGGGGCCTCGTGTGGGTGTCACGCGTGGGAGCCGTGCTCCGGAGCCCCGGGGCCTCGTGTGGGTGTCACGCGTGGGAGCCGTGCTCCGGAGCCCCGGGGCCTCGTGTGGGTGTCACGCGTGGGAGCCGTGCTCCGGAGCCCCGGGGCCTCGTGTGGGTGTCACGCGTGGGAGCCGTGCTCCGGAGCCCCGGGGCCTCGTGTGGGTGTCACGCGTGGGAGCCGTGCTCCGGAGCCCCGGGGCCTCGTGTGGGTGTCACGCGTGGGAGCCGTGCTCCGGAGCCCCGGGGCCTCGTGTGGGTGTCACGCGTGGGAGCCGTGCTCCGGAGCCCCGGGGCCTCGTGTGGGTGTCACGCGTGGGAGCCGTGCTCCGGAGCTCCGGGGCCTCATGGGTGTGATTGAGCCGTGGAGCTGCCCGTGTGCTGGGCAGTGGCCCCAGCTTGTGTGCTCCCAGGTTTAGGAACCCTGGCTAGGGCTGCTCTTCCTCTCTGTGCGTGTGAGGTGTGAAGAGCAGGAGTGTTTGGTCCTCCGCACGGAGCAGTCGTTCTCAACAGTGAATAGCGTGGACTCTGTAAGCGAGCGCTAACTGGGAAGAAGGGGCAGGGCGTCCTTCTCATTTGCAGGCTGACGGTCTTTCTGACTTGGAGCAACTGCTCCCGTGGGCTGTGGAGGAAGGGGCGCTTAATGGGATTTTTTAAACTAGTTTTGAATAATTCTCTTGAAAGCAGCACTGCCACTTTGGCGGGAGGGGGGGGGGGTCCCCTTAACAGGCCGCCCCGGAGCGCCTTGTTTTCATGAGCGCCGCCCTCCTGGTGGAGCGCCCGCCCCGCTCCCCAGGGCGCTGACCGGTGCCGCAGGCTGGGCGCCCGGATGCACAGCTGTGCCGGGTGGGGCCTCCACGGGGCCCGTGGTGTGGATGTGGATAAATGAGCTGAGCCCAGAGCTGCCCTGGTCTGAGGGGGGAGGCCCGCACACCTCTTCCTGCTCAAATGCTCAGCCTTTGCCCCCGCTCCCCAAGCCGCTCCTTGGAAGGGGTGCCGGGTCCCTTCATTGCCAGCAGCCTGGCGTGAGGACGAGGAAGGCGGGGTGGCCCTGTGGGCCTCTCAGCGCGCCTGTGCGCTGCCCCCACGCCCGGGCCTGCCTCCCACCGCCACGCACCCAGTCAGTGCCTCCCCTTCGAACCTGGGCCCGCACGGCGTGGCCCAGTGTGGCCTTGTCTGTCGTCAGCCCTGAGAGGACCTGCCAGGCCATTCAGTCCACTTCCCCGAGCATGCGCACCCTACTGTCCTCCTCCTCCTGTCTGCCCCGCCCCCCGCCCCCCCCCCCCCCTTGAGGAATCCCCAAGCCCTTCACCAGCAGCCCATCTCCCTGCAGAGGGCTGGCAAAAAAAACCCAGAACAAAAGTAAAAGAGAAAAAAAGAGTATCTGGCCGGGCACAGTGGCATACACTGTCATTCGAGCACTCGGGAGGCTGAGACAAGAGGATTGAGGGTTCTAGGCCAGCCTGTGCCACATAGTGAGACCTGTCTCAAAAAAAGAAAAAAGAGCCCCTGTGCCGGGATCTCCTGACGGACACCCCTGGCTCAGATGGCGGACACGTCGTCCGCCGCCTGTGCACTTCCCTTCAGACGCCGGTGCACCCTCCCCACGCGGCGGGCCTGCGTCTGCCCCTCGCCCGCCAGCTGCCGGCCCTCGCCTCTTCCCGTTCCCCATCCCGGTCCCCATCCCCGGAGCTCTCCGGCCCCCGCCCTCCGCCCGCTGCCCTCCGCACCGCCCTAATCGGCTCCCTGCTTACCCCACAGCACAGCCCGTTCTTTGCGGAGCAGCTGACGGCCTTCCAGGTGTGGCTCACCATGGGCGTGGAGAACAGAAGCCCCCCTGAGCAACTGCCCATCGTTTTACAGGTGAGTTGCTGCAGCCGTGGCCTGATTGGCCGAGGCATCCAGACCACAGGAGAAGCCAAAATGCCGAGTCCCAGCGTGGTTGGCCCACCTGAGGCCGCCTGGGGTCCCCCGGCTGCTCCGCTGCTCCCCATGTGGGGCCAGATGGTAAACCTCACGCCAGCCAGTCAGAAGTCACGGTGGGCTTTCCTGTAAAGCGTCCCCAGGGCCCCTGTGCACACACGGGGGCCGCGGGAGCCCGAAGCCCAGCTGCCAGCCAGCCTCGTGCCAGACGACTCTAGAGAGCAGGCAAGCGCGCTGAGCAGATCGTAAGGGTCACAGAGGGCTTCCTGACCGGCACCTGTGGGTCATCGCCAAAACGGCACGTGCATCGGCCCTGTCTGTGTGCGGTGGATTTGTCATCATGTCACTTGAAAACACAGACACACCAGGTTCCGGTGGCTCACGCCTGTCATCCTAGCTACTCCGGAGGCTGAGATCTGAAGATCACAGTTCAAAGCCAGCCAGGGCAGGAAAGTTCATGAGAATTTAACCACCAGAAAGCCAGAAGTGGCACTGTGGCTCCACGTGGTAAGAGTACTAGCCTTGAGTGTGCAAGCTCAGAGACAGCGCCTAGGCCCTGAGTTCAAGCCCCACAGCCAACAACAACAACAAAAGACACAGGACCTCTGGGTGTGCCCCGGTCACATGCAAGCTGTGGCACGATTGTGGGCTTGGAGATCCGTTCTGTGTGTCCTGTCAGCTGACCCTTGTGTTGCTACCACGGAAGGTTATGGGGGTCAGAGAGCTCGTCACACGTAATCAGATGAGGAAGGTCCCCCAGTTTTGGTTTCAGTGAATGTGTGTTTGTGGGGAGGTGTGTGAACTCAGTGACCTTTGGAGTCATGACCAAGGAAAGCCAGGTTATGCTGGACACGGTTGGCTTGGTCCATGTCGACACCGGAGTCTAACAACTCACTTCAGAAACTAGAAACGTTCCAGTGGTGTTTATTTCTTTTGCTTTGTTTTTTCAATATTAAGGTACTGCTTGGTAAACAAGTACTCTACTACTTGAGCCTTTCCTCTTTTTCCTTGATTATTTTTCAGATCTGCCCCAAAAAATCAAGGTAAAAGAAAAAAGGCTCATTCAGACAGACTGTCTGAAAAAGAACCATTCCCGGCAAGCCTTGTACTATGCCCCCCTGGTGGGCCCCCCAAGTAGCTGGGAGTATAGACACCCATCACCCCACTGACCTACTGATGTAGATGGGGTCTGTGAACTTTAGGCCTGGACTGACATTAACCTGTGTTCCTCCCGATCTCTGCCCCTCTGAGTAGCGGAGACACAGGCGTGAGGCCCCACAGGAGCTTCTCTGCTGCCAGACTGGGTGTGTTGCGAGTGTCCTCACCCGCCTTGCTTCCTTTCACGATCACATTCAATTAAGGCAGCTAAGCCCACGGTGAGGGACAGCACCGTCCATCCTCTCCGGCCCCAAGGTCCACCGAGTGCCGCCCGCTTCCTTCCAAGAGATCACGTAGGAGACCGGCGTGGGTAGCCTCTGCCCCCGTGCAGCGCGCCCCTGGGCCTCGGCTCCCCATGCTCTGCCCTAAGGATCCCCACCTGCGGTAGTGGTGAGCCGCCGAGACGCAGCCGCCGCTGCCAGTGCCCACGGGCGGGCTCACTCACGTGTGCAGCAATGCATTTGTGTCTCGTTCCCCTGACACTTGTGCATTAGCTTCTAGTTGTACGGAGGGCTTCAGCCTGTTGGTTGATGTGCGCCGTGATCACGTCACTGTCCCTGATTCGCCCCGCCCTCCAGCCCCGCCCCTCCTCTCAGCTCTTCTAGCTCCGTCATTCTTAAAAATGCTAGTACTTTCCGGCATCATGAGAAGAGTGTAAAAATGATTACTGTTCCTCTTATATGCGTGTGGATTAAAAACCAACTTGGGATTGCATGGGGAGCTGTCAACAAATAAGCAAACAGATTTTCAAGGCCAGAAAAAAAGCAACAGTAACAGCAACAAAGCAAAGAAAGCTGGCCCTTTAGAGAGGCGGGGAGCGCCGGGCTGGGAGTGCTGGGGGCCGGGGGAGGGGCCTGTGCCACACGCCCCTGGAGACCGCTCCCACAGCTTTCCCCAGGCCTGCGGTGCCGTGGACTCCGGCCCACCCTCCCCACACGGGCCCAGTGCCAAGCGTGCCAGTCCAGGTCCTTGGAGCCTGCCAAACTGTCCCTAATGTGGATATCCCACTTTCTGCCCTTGCTCCCTCGGGAGACTTCTGGCGGCCCCCTTCCCGGCACTGCCCGGCCGATCTTTCAGGTGAACAGCAACAGGGGGGTTCTCATCACCACCACGGGCTATGTAGTTATTTATTTATTTTGCTGGTCCTGAGCCTCTTTGTGTTCAAGGCTGGCTCTATTTATTAGAGATAAGAGTCTGGTGGACTTCTCTGCCTGGGCTGGCTTCGAACTGCGATCCTCAGACCTCAGCGTCCTGAGTAGCTGGGATGACCGGCGGGAGCCGCCAGCGCCTGGCAGCCAGGGTGGGCCTTGGAGTGGCGAGCAAAGGCAGAACACAAGCGTGCCCGCCGGCTTCACCCGCAGGGCCTGTGCAGCCCAGCCCCTCCCTCCGCCGCTGCTCCCCCAGGCCTTGTCTTAAGAACCTTCATTCCTGACGAGGCCTGGGCCTCGTTACCCATGAGTTGTCCTCCAGTGCCATGACGGATCAAGGCACAGTATTTCAGTGTGGACCTCAGTTTCCAGATCCTTGCTGTTTTTCCCCAGGAGCCAAAGCGAATTTTCTGTCTCCCCTCAGCACCCGCTCTGCACCTCAGCGGCTCCGGCTGGTGCCCTCTGGCGCCCGGGAAGAGGCCCCGTCAGGCCCCTGGGCCGCAGCCTCACGGGCAGGGGCTGTCAGGGTGGAAACGCACCTCCCCAGACCAGCACCCCGTCCTTTTCCACCTCCAGGAAGGAATGAGAAAGGAGATGTGGTGATTGGCGTGCGCGTGACACCGGGGAACGCGGGGCTTTGTGTGTGAGGGCTGAGCCGCACCCCCGGCCCCCTTTACACAGGTTACTTCCAAAGTAGGGTCTCACGTCATGACCAGGCCAGCCGGAGCTGCAGTCTCCCTGTTTGTGTTTTCCCTGTGTCGCTACGTCCCGCCCCGGCTCTTCCCGGTCGCTGGGATAGCAGGGGCGTGCCGCCATGCCAGCCCTGACTCATGGAGATGGCTGGAGTTCCCAAGCCTCTCTTTCCGCAGGATGGTCCCTAACCATGATCCCGTCCTCTGCCTCCCAAGCAGCTAGCGTTGAATAACCGTGCCTGCCTTTAATGATTTCCTAACTGCTCTCTTCCCCCAACGTGGGGCGTCTGGAGCCTCTGTCACAGGCCTCGTAGGCTCCTGAGCACAGGTGTGAGACGGTATACCTGCACCGTCTCGCTGCTCCGCCAGGTCCTGGTGCCCAGGCTTCCTGGAGCTGCGGGCCCCGCCTGGGCTCTGTGACCGTCTGCATCCCTTCAGGGAGCGAGCAGGCCCAGGCACAAAGCACAAGAGCGAAGGGGATACACGGTGTACAGAAGAGGAAGGATGATTTCACAGCAGACCATTACATGCTTTTACAGAGGCCTCGCAGGCCACGTGAGTGAGGGCTTCGTGGGGAGCGCCCCGCTGTATTTCTAGTAAGCGTGGAGGCTGAAAGTAGAGGGCTAAGCGGTTGGCTGGCAGGGCAGCAGAAGGACCTGGAGCGTCTGGGGCACACATTTCATACGTACAAACATTTCATTGTGTGCACACATGCCTGTGTGACACACGTACACGTCCTGTCACACACCGGCTCCCTCGTGCGGTCATGCACATGGGCGTGCCTTGGTCCACACACATCATGTGTGCGCACATGCAGGTTGTGCGTGCATCTCGCACATTAGCACCAGATACTCTGTGCTGGCGCTGCCCCTCCCAGGTTCCTGGGCACCCTGGCCCGAGGGCCGGCACCCTTGGGTTCCTTGTTGAGGACCGGTCCTCTGTGAAGCATCCTCACCGTGCCTGCCGGAAGCCTGACACAGCCTTTGCACGCCCGGCACGCAGACCTGGGCAGCCCCAGGAAGCTCTGTGTTCACTGGTGTTCATCCGGCCCTACTTAACCCATCATCCGCCTTGCCACAGAGGAAGAGAAACCGCAGCACTGTCTTTAAGTAGCTGTACAAGGGTTTGGAAGTGGTCCGGTCACCTTTCAGTGAGCGCTGCTTGCCATGCTCTTGTTAAAAGGGTGAATCCGTTCAGCAGAGGGTAACTGGTAAAGTAGTTTTAGATGCTCTGCCCTTGAAACTTTACCTCACAGCTTTGTGCGCATTGGGTATAGGAACAGCATTGTCTATAATAACACATGTTGATGGTCGTACAGATATCCGCCCATGGGAATGCCTCCATTTATGTAAGTGACACACAGTGCTGGCATTGGAAATGGTGTGGCCGGTTACAATCCAGCGGTTCCGTCTCCTGTAAGGGAGGTGAGGACAGTGCGGTGTCGTCAATCAGGGAAGCGTGTACCCAGAACACAGCACCGAGAAGCTAACCCGGCAAGACGGGCCCGGCGCCCTGTCTCCCTAACTACAGAGATTGCTTGTGCTAGTGCTTTCTGCAGTGAGCATAGCTCTTGTGTGATGAAGGATAACGCGTGTCTCCTTCCCCTGCCTGGAAGCTAAAGGACCACGACGGTAGCCGAGAGCTGGGAACTCAGACCCCGCAGAGCGCCGGCTCGTGGGACGGGCTTTCCCGCCGTGTGTCGCTGTGGTTCTCCTCTCATGCCAGTTTGTTCTTGTTTCTTTCAGGTGCTGCTAAGCCAAGTGCACCGGCTGAGAGCCTTGGACTTGCTGGGACGATTTTTGGACCTGGGTCCCTGGGCGGTGAGCCTGGTGGGTGCCTTCCCCCTCACTTGGGGTTGGGGAGACGTCGGGTCCCAGTTCAGCCCCGGCTGAGGGCCAGGGCGGCGCGCTGTGCGCCCCACGCGGGCCGTCGGGCCAAGGCCTTGATGGCCACGGCTGTGCCTGCAGCCTGCAGCGAGGCCCTGATGTCTTAGGGTTTGTGTTTTTTTCAATTTAACCCATTTTCTACCCAGTTTTCTATGTAGTTTAGTTATTACTGGAATGGCCCCCAGCAGGGCAGGTGCTGGCCACACACACGCAGAGCTGAAAGACCCTGCCCACCTCGCTCAGAAGAGCGGAAACAAAACAAGATGTAATAAAGGAAGTGGAGGGAGGTGGAGAGGAAATGAAACCGGCAGTCAGCTGCCCTTGACCTTCCCTGTAACCCTAGCTACTTAGGAGCCTAGGATCTGAGGGTCATGGTTCAAAGCCAGCCCAGGCAGGAAAGTGTGAGACTCTTATCTCCAATGCACTACTCAGAAAATGCTGGAAGTGGCGCTGTGGCTCAAGTGACAGGGTGTTAGCCTTGAGCACAGACAGGCTCAGAGATAGTGCCCAGGCCCTGAGGTCAAGCCCTGGGACTGGCCAAAAAAATGGGAGGGGGGGAGGAGGGACCTGGGAGTATGGCTCAGTGATAGAGTGTTTACCTAGCATGCATGAAGCCCTGGGTTCAATTCCCCAATACCACATAAACAGAAAAGGCTGGAAGTGGGACTATGGCTCAAGCTGTGGTAGAGTGTTAGCCTTGAGCACAGAGAGGCGCAGAGACAGAGCCCTAGCCCGGAGTTCAAGCCCCCAGAACCAACCAAAAAAATAATTTTTAAAAAGTTAGTTTGAGGGCTGGGAATATGGCCTAGTGGCAGGAGTGCTTGCCTCCTACACATGAAGCTCTCGGTTCGATTCCCCAGCACCACATATATGGAAAACGGCCAGAAGTGGCGCTGTGGCTCAGGTGGCAGAGTGCTAGCCTTGAGTGGGAAGAAGCCAGGGGACAGTGCTCAGGCCCTGAGTTCAAGGCCCAGGACTGGCCAAAAAAAAAAAAGTTAGTTTGAAAAATCATATTTATGAAATGACTCAAAATTTGACATGAGGGGCTGGGAATATGGCCTAGTGGTAGAGTGCTCACCTCCTCTTATACATGAGGTCCCAGTTCAATTCCCCAGCACCACATATACAGAAAACGGCCAGAGGTGCCGCTGTGGCTCAAGAGGTAGAATGCTAGCCTTGAGCAAAAAGAAGCCAGGGACAGTGCTCAGGCCCTGAGTTCAAGGCCCAGGACTGGCAAAAAACAACAACAAAAACTGACATGAATTAGTTCTTTTACTT
This sequence comes from Perognathus longimembris pacificus, assembly GCF_023159225.1. Classification (NCBI taxonomy): domain Eukaryota; kingdom Metazoa; phylum Chordata; class Mammalia; order Rodentia; family Heteromyidae; genus Perognathus; species Perognathus longimembris. Next base: position 55,228,335 of record NC_063177.1, read on the forward strand.
CACTTTGAGGGTGCAAAGGGAACAGGCTGACAGCAGGTCAGCCACAGCGTGCTTGCTGCAGGGCAGGGCGGGCGGGGAGAGGGCACTGGGTACCGGGGTAGGAGGTCGGCACAGGAGTCTGTGCAGCCCGGTGTTTAGTCTGGAGTTTTTATTAATACCAACCGAGTATTGTATTGATAAGCCCACACTGGAGGAGAGAGGACATCTAGAACTGGGAAGAACCATTCAGAGTCCATAAGGAAAGCCGCCGGGTCTGTTCTGGTCTAGGCAGGAAGCAGCAGCTACTTGTAAAGTTAAAACCCACGCCCCGCCCGCCTGCCCCAGGTGAGGCCCGCTCAGCCCGTGTGCCCGTCCACGAGCCGGGGCTGCCGGCCCGCACCCCCGGGGGCCACATAGCGCCCAGGGCTGCTCAGCGCTGACGCCCTCCTGACACCCTCTTCCCCCGCCAGGCCCTGTCCGTGGGCATCTTCCCCTACGTGCTGAAGCTGCTCCAGAGCTCCGCCAGAGAGCTGCGGCCACTCCTCGTCTTCATCTGGGCCAAGATCCTGGCCGTGGACAGCGTGAGTACCTCCGCCCTCCGCCTCCGCCTCCGCCGGCCTGAGGGTGGGAAGCAGGTCTCTGCCTGGTCCCAGGCAGGGGGGGGGTGGCGGGGGCCACCGGCCTTCCTCCTGTGCCTCCCACGGTCGCTGGGGCCAGAGCGAGACCTCTCACTCAGCTCTGCCTAGAAGGCCACAGGAATTAAATATTTGGGGACAAAGAGTCTATAAAAACCAAGTCCGGTTTTAGAACTTGCCTTTGGTACAAAGTCGACTGAGGGTAGGGGTAGATAAAGTGCGGGAGGGCGGGGCTGGGGCAGAGGGGCGGGGCCTGGCTGAGGAAGCAACAGCTGTGTGACCAGCGGATGATCTCGAGAGAGCTAGGCTGGGAATGCAGGCTGAGGGCGGAGGCCAAGCCTGGGAGGGACAACAGTTCTGAGACGGAAGACGGGGGGGGGGGGGGGGGGGGGGGGGGCGTGGTGTAGACTGCGCGGGTCCCAGAACAAAGGTGTGCGTGCCCTGTGTGGAGGCGAGGGCTCGCCTAGCGACGCGACACGCAGCGCCTTCCTGGCCGAGGGCGGGGGTGTGGGGGGGGGGGGCGGCCGCGCACCGTGGGCCGGCCGGCCCTCTGCCCGCTTGGTTGCTGATGCGAGCTCTAGTTGGGAGAGGCAGGTCTGTGTTTCCAGTGGATTTCACCAGCCTTGCGCGTGTGTGCGTGAGGACACGTGTGCCCGGCGCGCCGCAGGGCCTGGGTGTGCAGCCTCCCCCCTCCCGAGTCCGCCCCGCGGCGTGAGTGGGACTTCGCAGCTCACGTCACGTCGCTGACGGGGCGCGAGTGACGTCACAGTCGGCTCCAGGCGGAGCCGGAGCGCTCCGCAGGCAGGGGGGCGGGGGCGTCCGCAAAGCCACCGAGCACTTGGGCCGGGGAGGCCACAGCCCGGGCGCGGGAGGGACTGTCCCCTCTCCTGTGGGGCAGTGGAGGGAAGAGGAAGAGGCTGCTAGATCCACGGGTCTCCTGCTGCCTGAGGCCCTCCGTGTCGCGCCATGCCTGTCACCCTCGCTGTCACCAGCGCCGGGAGCTCTGCGCTCTGTCCGTGTGCCGCTGCCCCCCCACCCTGGAGTAACAGCAGGTGTTCCGAGCCCAGCCCCGCCCCCACGCCGCTCACCACCGCTCCCGCTGTCCACCGCCCCGCGGCCACTCCCACCCGCTCCCCACCCCCGCAGCCCTGACCACACTCCCACTCCCTGCAGCCCCGGGGCACCGCCCAGTCCCTCCCACACCCACTGACCCACTGGCCCTGGCACCCAGTGCTTGTGTCGTGCTCGGTGTCTGAACCGGGAGCCGGGGCGACAGAGGGGGGCTGCGGGGTGGGGCGTCACAGTGGCGCACGGCTCCTCTCCGCTCTGCCCAGCCGCGTCACGCTCCTTCTCTTCACCCGGTGGGCCACGGGTGGGCCTCTCTTCCGGTCATGTTCTGCTCTTAAGCAGCAAACCACCAGTTGCAGCTCCTCTAAGCAATGTCGTCGGTTTTCTGGGCGGGCTTGGGTTGTGGTCACGAGGCTGGGACTGCCTCGGTCTCTCCTCATCCCGGCTAAGGCTGTGACCTCTGTTCACCTTGACTCTTGCGGGCCCATGCTGGGATCTGCTCTGTGCTGACCAGAGTATTATGTATGCCAGCGAAATCTTTCCCTTGCTATCTAGCAAACTGGCTTCTGGTGAGCAATGACTGGAGACTGGCGGCAGTACTGAGCTCAGGAGCCATAGGACTGAGCTTGAGCCCCACCACCCCCCCCATGTTCCACTGAGCCACTACTCCTGGGGGTACCACTGGCCTGGTCCGCCACAGTAGACCGTCCACCCCTGGTCCGGGGAGCTTCCGACATCAGAGCCACAGTGAGGGAGGCTGTTTCTGTGAGTCAGGGAGTAACGCGGTCCTTCCAAAACAACTTAAATCTCAGGTCCGTCCTGCCGTCCACCCCTCCTGCCTAAAACTTGTTCTTACTAAACCGAAGGCTGCTTTGTGACTCACAGTTGTTCAAATTCTGTCAAGAGCCAAGCCCTATAAACAGAAGGGCTTTTCTCAGGGCCCTCTCCATTGTCTGTGTCATCCGTCTCGGCACACTCAGACATTTG